>NW_024355205.1:36878276-36947951 GCF_902729225.1 Pteropus medius
TGAGCATGTGTGAGCAAACTCGTAAAGGTGGGAAAATGTCGCTCGTCCTATGTAGACATTTGTTCCCCAGTTGGGTTGAGGTGGGGACTGGGGAAGAACAGAAGGAGGAAAATAACGAAGAGAGAAAGAAAGGGGTGGATGTAGAGAAGGGCAGCACGTGAACCCTGAGCTCGTTGATAAAATATCAACGCCAAAATCGAAACGCTAATTACAAACGGTGGTTGTCTAGACAGTGGGATAGCGAATTGGTTTTTTTCTTTACACTTTTCTGGGTCGTTTGATCCTTTTTATTTTCTTGATAAGAATACGTAAAATTAAAGGAAAAGACGATGATGAAATACAATGAAGTCGGGTGGGGAACCAGGCGAGGTCTGGGTCCCGCGGCCGGGGGTGGCCTGAGTGCGCACGCTGAGCCTCAAGGCCACTTCTCTTGTCTCCGGTCCCCTGGCCATCCCGGGCCTGCCTCCCTGAGGCCTGGTCGCACCTGCAGGGGGAGCCACTTTCCTCCACGATGTGCACGCAAGGGCTGCTCCCCCTTGGTCACTCCTCCAGTGGTCCCCACGCTCCCAGCGCCCCCTGGCTTCACTCTGCAGCTCCCGTCACACCCGGTTTCAGATGAGCACCCCCTCTGACCTTCCCTCGTTATAAAAAGCCCTAGGTGCCGTGGCCCACCCTCCTGTCCTCTTCCCCACGCTCCCGCAAGGGGCCGAGCCACATGGTCAGAAGCCGAACCCCAGGGGACGGCACGCGAGGAAGGGGCCTGTTTTCGGGGCTCACCTGGCGGAAGCACGTGCAGAGGTGTCAGTCCAGGGAGGGAGGGAGGCAGTTCTAGAAGGAGGACCGCGGGCGTCCACACAGACGTCGGTGGGAGAAGGTGGTATCCGAGGCCGTGCAGAAACCTCGCGGGGGGCAACCGCGCCACCCCGCTGTCCCTCGGCACCCCGGTCTCAGCTCGTCGCCTTGAAGGAGCACCGCGTGCACCAAGGAGGCAGAGAAAACAGGGTCCTTTCGGCCAAGGAAGGAGCACCTGAGCAGGACTCAGTCCGGGGCCTGGGCGACCGCCAGCGTCCAAACGATTTTGCAAACTTCTAAGAAAAGTCTTGAAGGGAGACTCAGGTTCGTAGGGAATTTCAACTTCGTTCTCACCATTCCGTGGGAGCCGTAACACACGTTACTCCAGGAGTGGGAGAAGCGGTGAAAATCAAATACTCTTTGATCATCAGAGCTATTACTAGCAGGTGCTACCTACGACGAAGGACCCTGTCCCTCTCAGCAGAGCCTTTGCAAAGCAGATGAAAGGCCTCGGAACGGGACCCATAACTAGGACATCTCCTTATTCATTTCACAGAGATTCGTCGAGGTCCTTCCATGGGCGAGGGCCGCAGGCACACAAGGCACGTCAGTGGGCAAAACGAACGACCACCGCTTCTCCCCCGGTGCTTCCAGTCAGCGTTACACCCGTAAGATGGAAAACAGACCGACTCTGGTTTGCTTCTGAGGGCAACTTATTAAATCCTAACTGATCTATATCCTGGTGTCGTCTTCGAGAGTTCTCTTCCCATGCAATTTATGATCCTGGAAAATGCCGGCCACACACCCTTATGCAAAGGTGTAACTGGCTGAATGATCATTGAAATAACGACAGGAAGTAAAAATATCGAAACACCTGCCACTGGGGCCAGTTAAATAACTAACGGCGTTCCTAAAAAATGGGATACTCTACAGCCCTTAAAAAGACGAGGCAGCTTTAGCACTCATACGTTAAGAGCGCCGGGATGTTTCGAAGTGAAAGAAGTAGCGTAGAAAAAACGATGGGCACTGTATGTTTCCACTTACACAGTGAAACGCGTTTACGTCTGATGTTTGCACGTGCGTTAACGGCTAACTCCTGGAAGGGGTAAGAAGCTATTATCCGTAGTGGCATCCGAGAAGGGGGACCGCAGTAGGACATGGGAAGGACGCATAACGTCATGAAATAGTCTTTCCTGTCTAACAGAGTTTCCTTATTAATTTTATTTCATTTTACTATGCATATGGTGCATTTTCAATTAAAAGTCGTCAGCGTAAAAAGATAACAATAAGCTTTAAGCAATTATTGTCTATAGCTCTGTCCGATATCTAAAGAACCAATATGTCAGAACCAATATCTCAGCCACTAGCCACATGTGGTCATTCACATAACTAAAATAATTTCAGAACCTAGTCCCCCAGGAGCGCGAGCTGTGTTTCAAGGGCTCGGTGTCCACACGTGGCTGGTGGCTGGCACACTGACGGGGAATACAGAGAACATTCCATTCCTGCAGACAGTTACACTGGACAGAGCTGGATACGACTCTTCACAAACCTGAGGCCAGAGAACTTTTCTTAAACTATCTAAGCCTTTGATCTTCATAGCAGAGTTGATTCAAAGGAAAAACACGAACGGATTCTGCATTATAGAACCAGACACGCATTTCATTAAACATCGTCGCCTCTTTCCCTCTCTCACCTCGTTAACCACCAGGAAAGCGAGACACTCGTCCCTTCCACCCTTTACAGTGCTGTGACTTAAGGCTCTAGGCTACTTTGCATGTATTTTCAAGTATTACCATGTCTGTGTACTTTTGCCCTATGGCAAACTAAATTATTCAATATTTATTGATGCTATTTGTGTGTATACATTAAGAAAAACTAAGTAACGAGCCCAAAATCATCTGAATTTTTCATTGTCTTGGCAATACTGGGACTTCCTCCCTTTTTCGGATTCCTCATCCTCCGACTTGTTTCGGCTTCTGAGGTCCTTCCCAACTCTGGGAAGCCAAAGTTGGAGTCCCAGCTGAGAGCACAGCTTGGGTCACCATGGACCCCTAAGCAGCGTTATCGGTACACATAGCTTAATAAACCCAAAGGACCAACCAATCAGCTGGCGGTGGCTCTTCCCTTTCAATTCAGAAAATATCATTTCTGTTTCTTAATCAGTCTACGATGAATTTAAGTCCTCCAACAGGTCTTGGGCAGTCAACCCTCAAGGAAGTAACCGTTAAGTGAGAGATAAATGCAGGATTCGCTAATATCCTTGCCCTTCAGAGTGAAATTAGCTGATTCTAAATTTCTCTCTTCTGCATGCCGAGCGGCCTTCGTCCCGGCTAACACAGTACCGGGCCGGCACCTGGTCGACCCGCCCTCCTGAGGCTCATCCTGAGCCCCATCAGAGCCCCACACCCGGCCACCTGTTAGGCTGGGGGTTTCCATAATCAACCACTAGAGGAAGAAGTGAGGACAAAGACAAAGTGTTCTTTCACTCAATTTCTCTTTTCTATATTTGGACTTCCCAGAAGAAACTGCATGATCCATCTCAGAGGAGAGGACTTAGAACCTGCGGGGGAGGCACAAAGCTGTGCCTTTATCTACGAGCGGAGATTCGGGATGACCTTTTCGCTCCGAGAGGAATACAAATCTCCCCATGACGAAAGCTCTCTTTCCTTATTCACAGACTTTTATGAGAGCGGCTTATAATAGTGACCTGATCTGAACCCACCACGCAGCAAAGTGAGGCACAAGTGGGGCTTGGCCCAGCTCACAAAGTGCACCCGGTCCCCAGCCAGGCACTGTGCGGGAAGGGAGCGTCAGGCCAGGGGAGGGGGGATGCGGCAAATTCACGCGGTTCTGCTCTTCGTGGTTCTCAGACCGGAAAAATCCGGCCGTATCACCGCATCGTGATCCGCCTCAGCTTAGAAGGTGCAAAGGGGTGAAACATGATAGGATCAGTTCTATTTTTTTTCTCTTTATCTACCAAAGTGCTCGGAATACAAATAAATAATTATTGAAAATTTCACATTCGTCAACCGGCATCCAATCCATTGCTATGGGTAATTTTGAAGGGAAGATAGCAATGGTTCATTAATACGGCTCTGATGGGTAGGAACGTGTTCTTCGTAAATGGATTTTCCCAACAAATTTGTCTTTAACGTAAACAAAAGAAACTTCTTCAAATAAAGATTAACATTATCAACTTGAGAGTCGGACAGATGAGAGTGAGAATTCGTCTCTCTAATTACTGGTGATCAGGCCTCAAGCCGCTTGTTTCATCTCTCAAGGCCTGTTCCCTCACGTGTGGTAGGGGAATATCAACACGACCCAGTCCGTAAAGGTCTTGTGACGCTTAAACAAAGCATCATCTCTGCTCAGGGCTGTGCTGGTAAACCAGAAATGCTCACATGGTGATCGTCTTGCATTGTATTCATATGTCAAATCATCACATCGTATGCCTTAAACTTATACAACATCGTGTGTCTATTATATCAATAAAACTGGGAGAGCGAGCTTACTACAAAGCTACCTTATCGAGACACTGTAGTACTGGCATAAGGCTAGACATATACACCAGTAAAACAGAACTGGGAATCCAGAAATAAACTCTTGCTTTTATAGTGAGTTGATTTTCAGTGAGAGTGCTAAGACGCTTCAGGGACAAAGAATAATCTTTTGAACACACGGTGCTAAAACAATTAGATATTCACATGCAAAGAATGAAATTGGACCCGCTCCTTACATCAGACACAAAAAAATGTCAACTCAGAATCAACCGTAGACCTAAACGTAAGAGCTACAATTATAAAACTCATAGAAGAAAACATAAGAGCAAATCTCTGTGACCTTGCATTAGGCAAAATCTTATGAGATACATTATCAAGGGCACACGTGTTGAAAGAAAAATGCATATATCAAACTTTATCAAAATTAAAAGCTTTGTGCTGCAAATGATACCATCATGAAATTGAAAACACAGCCCACCGAGTAGGAGAATAGCCTCGAATTATATATCCGATGAGGAGTCTGTATCCAGAATATGTAAAGAACTCTTGAAACATAATGATTATAAAATAACCCAGTTTTTAAATGGGATCTAATTAGACATTTCTCCACATAAGATATGCACATGGACAACGACACATGAAAAGATATTCAACCTCATTAGTCATCAGGGAAATACAAATAAAAACCTCAATGAGATACCACTTCACTACATATTAGAAAGTGATAATGACAAGTGTTTGCAAGGATTTGAAGAAATGGAACCCCTCATTTAATGTTGCCGGAGATGTAAAATGATACAGCCACTTTGGAAAACAGCTTGTCGCTTCCTCAAAAAATTAAACATAGAGTAACCATATGACCCAGAGATTGCATTCCCAGGGGTCTCCAAGAAAAATGAGAAGTTATGTCCACACAACCTCGTACATGAATATTTCAGAAGCGTTATTCATAATAGCCAAAAAATAGAAACGACTCAAATGCACATCGAGTAATAAATAAATAAAAGATGGTATATCCATGTAACAAAATGTGATTCAGCCATAGAAAGAAATGAAATGCTACTGATGTATGCCACAATAGAGAAGGACCTCACAAACGCTGGGCCGAGTGGAAGAAGCCAGTCACAAAGGACCGTGTGTTGTATGATTTCATTGATATGAAATGTCCAGAGTAGGGAAATTCACACAGAAAAAAAAAATAGATGAGTGGTTGCCTAGGGCTGGGAGAGGTGGCTGAGGGAGAATGGGCATTGATTTCTAATGGGTAAGGGATTTCTTTCTGGGGTGACGAAAAGCCCTAAAATTAGACATGGTGATGGTTGTACATCTCTGTGAATATCCTAAAACCCACTTCATTGTACGTTTTAGGCATGTGAGTTGCATGGTATGGGAATTACAACTCAATGCAGCTATTGTTTTAAAAATGTATACTATTTTTTTTAAATGTATACGCAAGCAGCAGATAGAATGTTACAGACCATATTTACCAAACATTCTCAGTGAGCATAGATGCTCTTTGCTTTTTAAATGTTTCTTTCACCCTGAAGCCATGATATCCTTCATGTGAGATCAAATGTGTCATACCAATAGCTCACGATCTCTTAAAACTGTAAGTTTAGAAATATAATAAAAATACAAGTTCAACTAATTTTGATTCATAACTTTAAAAGTATAACAAGGGTGCAGAGTCGACGCTGGGTGCACTGTTCGGTCTCCTTCTGTCCCCTCTGCTCTTCCCTGTCCTCTGTGCCGCAAGCAGCTGACTTCCCGGACGGCTTCGTCCAGGCTCCCTGATATTCCAGCTTCCAGTGGGTTTGGCCGACATGAACGTGGGCAAGGGACCAGAGGGCGGGAGGAGAGAGGTCTGGTTACCACACGATGCTCTCCTTAGTGCCTGTGTCCCATGACCCCATGCCCTGTCTGCGATCCTGTTGTGTCTTCCACAGGGTTGGGGGTGGGGGCGGGTGCTGCTACAATCTTCACTCCCCCGAGCCCTTCGGCGGAAAAGCCTCCTGTTGGGCCCATCCCTAGTTATGTCATCTGTCCCCTTGGCACCCGTGTCTCGGTCCTTCCCTGTGCCGGCCATGTGTCCTGCTGGGGCCTCAGGGGAGATGAGCATTTCATCACTTCTGCACTCGATACAGAACCTTCTGCCGTCCCAGGGAAGAATCTGTCCCACCGGTGGCTCAGCCTCATCACGTGGCGCTGGCCCTTCGGCAGACGCCAGCTGCCTGAGACTACCGTGCCAGCCACAGAGTTTTACCTTAAAAGTCAAGGATTTCCTCTGAAATGAATGAATTGTAAATCGGACCCGGGTGCCCGTTTTAGAATCTCTCAAATAAGATAATGAGACTCAACATGATTTTTAAAAGTTGATCGTTAGACAAATTTGATACTCACATTTTTGAGGTAGAAACCTGAATCTCAGGGTCCCAGGCCTGGCGAGTGTGTCCCTCGCCACTTCACCTGCCTTTGCCCATGCGACAGCTCTGAGGCCCAGCTCAGGCCGACCGTTATAATCGTCACAGTCACAGTAAGGGCGTCAGTCTCTCTCCTCAGGACGGAGAACAATTCACCCAGCACTAGCGACGCCACAAATAAGACACAGTCCACTTGCTGTGCCAAAACCCTGAAGGACTGATGTAAAAATACATAAAATATTCCAGGTCGGTTTCTCGGGAGTTAAGAAATACATTGCTCTACGTTTGTTTTAGCAGGCGTGGCCTCCACTTAATTTCCTTAAGGTCGTATAATTTCAGATCTCTCCGTTAACGTGCCAGCTGGACAAGCATTTAAAAGCTTTTTTTCTATAGTAACTAAAAGGCTCAGTATAGGGAACAATTCTGATGTTTCACTTATCACTTTGTGCTATATACAAAGGTCAACTTCAAGTCAGTCCCAGGGATGGTGTGACGTGAGGGACCCCCAGGCAGAGCCCTGGTCTGAGGATACTGGCCTCCCCAAACCAGACACTCTGCTGGGAGGTGATCTTTCTCATCAGGCGTTCGCTGAGTGTGTGTCCACGTTTGCATGAGCGTGGAGGGACGCTGGCCAGCCTTCCAACATTTGCTACCTCGTCGGGGTACGGTGGGGGGGCGGGTCTGGGAGGGACTCAGGAAGACAGATTAAATTGACACCGTTATATTTGTTTCGACAACACAGGCATACCTTCTTTACTGCCCCTTGCTTTATTGTGCTTCAGGATAATGTGTTTTTGTCGTTTGTCGTTGTTACGGATCGAAGGCTTGTGGCAACCCCGTGTCCAGCGAGTCTGTCGGCGCCATTTTTCTAGGGTCTCTGTGTCACATTTTGGTACTTCTCGCAATATTTCAAATAATAATAATGAAGAAAAGATTGCTACTCGCCGAAGGCTCAGGTGATGGTTAGCATTTTGTAGCAATAAAGTAATTTTGAATTAAGGTACGTAGGTTGTGTTTTTAGACATGAGGCTACTGCACACTTGCTAGACTATTTTATAGTTTGTGTAAACATTAAGTGTTTTGGAAACAGAGTTTGGGGGGCTCTGCTTGCAACTGGTTTCCCACCGATCGACTCAGGCTCCTTCCCCTGCACGGAGAAGCCTTGACACTCACAGCCCAGCCTGGAAACCCACGGCTCCCACGTCACCATGGTGCAGGCCAGCTCAGTGGCAGCTAACTGCCAGCACCACCAGAGCCCCCAGCTCCCAGGCACACCAAGTATACTGTACTGGGTCCTCTGCCAGAAGTCCCCTCCTTTCCCTCTGCCTTGGAGAGTCCACCCTTGACCCTTCTGGACCCTGTTCAGATGTCACTCCCTTGCACCCAGGCTGAAGTGTAGCACCCCCGGGTTCCCCACAGCTCCACACTGCTGGCTGTTTACCCACCTCTCGTCCAGGGGCCCTGGAGTGCTCAGGTGCTTGAATCAGACTCGGAGGTACCAGGTCTTTACCGAGCGCCCTTGCCCCGCCCCTGCCTCTGTGAAGCTCTTTGCAAGTGTCGTCTCGTTTATGCCTCCCAATGCCCTAGAGGTAGGGGGCAGGGGGAGTGGAAGAGATTCCCTAGGGAGAAATTTTATCCAGGAGCAAATGTTTTGATTTTCTGTCAGAATCTTCCACTTGAGTTTTGAGAGCATGATGCATACAGAGATTGAGGACTAGGATTAGAAAGAGGATTTTTTAAAACATAAAATAACCTCCATATATGTCTGTCGTTGGGCATGAGGTCGAGGGGAGAAAGTCATTCCTTTTACATTAAAATGGAGCGACCGAATATAATAAAACGGGGTGTGGGGCCCTGAATTTTTATCTCACCTCAGTGAACTGTACAATTAGCCATAACCACTCAACCTCGCTAATCCTTGATATCAAGTAACTATAAAATGGGAATAATACTGCTCGTGCTATTTTTCTTGCAAACATGTCATTAAAATAAAAACATAGAATGTCTAAAAGTTATTAAGAATATTTAAAAGCCTATAGGAATATCAGGTTATTGTTATTCATTTCTATTTTATTACTATGAATTAAGGAATAGAAAGACTATATGCTTTGCATATTAATATTTAAATTCTGAGGGTAAAATTTTTTTTAATAATAAAGCATTTTTTGATTCCCTGGTGCCCCTGCCATTATTTATTTGTTTCTTTATTAAACCAAAGGAAGGAACAAACGGTGTGGATTGATTATTGCCCATCTCTCTGTGCAAACACGGTTTAATATTTTACTCTGGAAGGAATGGTTTAAAATTTTCAAATCCATATTTCCATGTGTCAAGAAATCCACAAAAATAATAATGCCTCTTAGATTCTGAAAGGGCAGATTCTCTCTTCCTCCCACTTAGGACAAGTATTTTTCCCAAGCTCTAAACCACTTACGTTCAATATGTCCAAGGAATTGTAACATACAGAGCTGACTTTTTAAATTATAGCATTATTTAGAGATAATTCACATCCCCTACCTTCGACCCATTTCAGTAATAATTCAACAGTTGAGCATATTCAGAGTTGAGCAACTGTCTTCTAAGTTTAGAAGATTTTTGCGTCCCCAGAAAAACCCTTCTACTCATTAACCCTTACTTCCTACTCCTCCCCACCCATCCCCTGGCCCCCCGGCCCTAGACGAGCAACATTCTACTCGCTTTCTCTGTGGATGTGCCTATTCTGGACACCTCATGTAGACGGGATCAGACGGCGTGTGGTCTTTAGGGACTGGCTTCTTTCACCCGGCAGTCTCGTCAAAGTCCATCCGCGCTGTAGTGCGTGTCTACGGCTGAGTAACGTTCCGTCGTGTTGGTCCTCCTCATTCGGTTAGTCTCTTCGTCAGCTGGTGGACATTTGAGTCGTTGCCTCGTTTTGGTCATTATGAGTAGTGCTGCTGTGACCATCCGCGTACCAGTTCCGTGATGTCGCTTTTCATTTCTCTTGGCTATATACTGCTGGGTCATATGACTCGATTTTTAACTTTCTCGAGAACTCTAAGATGGCTTTCCAAGGTGGCTACACAATTTTGCATTTTCACCAGCGATATACAAGGATTGGGGCTCGTTTTGGAAGATTAGTTCCTAACCTACTCTCTTAGATGATGCGTGTTCGCATCCCCCTGCTCTGTGAGGAGGGGGCGTTACTCACCAATAACAGCAGTGGACCTGTACTTTGGGGAGAATCGTGTCTGCCTCTTAAGGCCCACGTGTGGATCAGATGAGCAGATACCTGCAGGGTGGCAGCCCAAGGCTGGGAGTATGCAGCAGGTGCTCAGACAGTGCCGCAGGCTTGCCATAGCTCGTCGTCAGCAGGAAAGCAACGTAAGGGATGAAAATATGTGAATTACAAAGCAATCGTCATTATCTGGTTCCAAAACAGGACAAGTTCGCTGCAGGAGTACAGAGCTCAGGCAGACAGGGACCAGCTTTAAGATGAAGTCAGCAACTGCCTCTCTTCTCTGCCCCAGGCACACGCAGGGAACAGCCTGAGGACAAACAGCATGAGCCGCTCAGGAGCAGCAGGTCCGTCCCTAGAGAGCAGCAAGAGACGAAGACTGTCCACAGAGGAGACCCAAGCCCTTCAGGCAGCACGAAGTGGTCCATTTCTACCAGGACTGAAAGAAACGAGGTCACCTGGCTGCCTTTGTCCACTACTGCGTCAAGGCTCGGAAGAGCTCACACCTGTGCGTCCACGGCCCTGTAAAAGACCAGCCTTGGGGGAGAGTGACCAGAAACCATCCATTTCGCTTCCTGTTCTGTCCGGGAAAGACCCAGGGCTGGCGCTCTCAAGCCAACTGCAAAAAAACAAAACCAAAACGTGGGTCAAGGCAGCGACAGGTGAGTGTCGCCTTAACTTAAGCCCACAGTGGACGGTGCGCCGGATCCACCCTCAGCTCTTTCAACAAACGCTGCTAGTTATAAACCTCTGTTAGCCCAGCCCGACACTGTCGCTTTTGAACCACGGAGAGGACGAACCTGGCGGGAAGTTGACACCCCAGGACCTTTGGGAAAGACAGCGGACAGGTGCAGCGGGGGAGGGGCGGGCGTGTTGGGAAAATAAAACACCCCTTTACCGAAAGTTAGATTGTGCTGTGGCTTTGCTAGCAAATCCAGTTCGAAAGGGGACAGAGTTGTTGGCAGTTTCTTTCCCAGCTCATAACAGAAAAGCGGGCAGGACCCTGAAATTCTGAATTTGGTGGCCGTTTTATGACGCTCTCGAATAGCGGACATTCAAAACGGCAGCTCCAGCAGGGCGGCGGCCGCTCACCTGGAACAGGAACGAGGAGAAAGCCAGCACCCGCGGGCCCCGCGCGCCTCCCGCTCCGCTCGCGGCCACCTGCCCCGGCGCCACCGCCCCGCTGCCCAGCCGCGCTGTGCTCCTGCGCGCCTGCTCCCGGCGCCGCGCCCACGCCGCGCTGCAGCCCAGGTGCCCGTCAGCTCCGGGGCGGCCCCCGGCAGGTCGGCAGGTGCACCGAGCCGCCGCCGCGGGCGTGAGCTCATCCCGGGCGCCCGGCGCCCCGACTGCCCAGCAAGCGGCCTCCCGAGCGCCGGCCCTCAGCCTCCGCATCCAGGCAGCAGGCGGGCGGGCAGGCGCACCGCTCCTCTCCTGTGGCCCGAGTCACAGGGACCCCTCCCCTGCCTTAAAGCAGCTGCGGAGAACCCGGGGTGAGTAACCTGCAAGATGCAGACTCCACCTCCCAAACCAGAAGGCGCTCGGGTCTGCTATCCATACTCCGGGTCCTTTATCGAAATCCGGCCTGACATTATGATTTATAGCATCCGTTTTTCAAAAGACTAAAGAAATATTATATTGCACTCAAAATGTGCCAAGTTTAAGATAGGTGATCAACTTCAGAACAGGCCGCGCGGAGCGTCACACCGTTTCTGACTTTTCCGAGAGCACGACCCGCCTCCTTGCTCCTTGTCCCACGGTAGCTGTGTGACGCAGGTGTGAGCACAGTGCGGCCATTCCCCCGGTGGGGGGAGCGGGTTTGGAGAAGCATGACCTGTCCTGAACCAGCAGGGAGATGAGGGGCGAAGCTCAGTCCCTGCCCCCGCCCACCACTGCTCTGAGGAGGCGGGTCCAGTCTGTGGCTTGCAATGCCCAGCTCATAGCCCCTCAGGTTTCTTAGGAAACTTTCTAAATTCTTTGTGGATCATTCCCTAAAGGCCTAAGAATGCACATATTCTAGAAGCTAAGGGGATCTGGCAGTACCATAATTGGGTCCAAAAGGACAAAAAATAATGAGAAGGGAGAGGACAATAGGCAACAGATGCTGATGTATTTTGAAAAGGTGCGGCGGGGCGGGTGCGTGCTGAGTGGGCGGGAGAGGCTGCAGCCTTTGCTGCTGGGGCAGGGTCAAGGAGAGCAAAAGCTACAGGGCTGCAGGGCCCTGGAACAGCTGAGGGACCAGGTATCCTGAAGGAGGCACCTTGGAGAGCAGGCTCTGTCCCAGGTACCCCTGATGTGCCCATCTCCCAGATCCCCGCAGGAGACTTAGGTAAACCTCCAGAGAGCATCTGGATCGTCACCAGGAACCGTCTGGACGGGGTGGGTTGGCACTCCGGACAAAGGGAATCAGTCGAAATCCAGCTAATGAGCCTGGAGACAAGCCCACCCATTAACCCCTCCTCACACCCCCACGCATGAAACAGAGTTTCCTGTGAACACTTGGATTCTCCCTCTGAAACAGAAATAGACATCCAAGGACAATCAGACATTTTAGGAAAGTTCCAACCTAAGCAGGAAGGAAACTTAAAAAAAAAAAAATTCTTACCACCAATGACCCCAGAGAAATGACCACGACGTTCTCGACCGTGAAACAAGAGTATCATGCTGTGAAAGAATTCCTCGGAGGGCAAGAAGGAGCTCTTGAAACTGCAAATACCGTAGCGCACGTGTGGAAGACCCGCGGGATGACTGGAGGAGGCGGTCGTCGGAAGTTTTCCAGACAGCAGGACAGCCATAACGGCGACGACAAAGTGGACGGAAAGGCGGAGGGAAAAAATAATCAGACCAGGAATCGAGGAAATCCCTCTGAATTATGTGAGGTTCCGAAAAGGTAAATAGAGGCTATGGAGAGAAAAATGTTGTCAAGAAGATGATTCAGGAAAGGTTTTCAGAAGTGCAGGACATGAGCTTTTGGAAGGAAAACAAAAATGAATGAATGAAAATGCCAAAGACCTTCGTTATGAAATTTCTGACCGCGGGGACAAGGTGGAGCCACTGAAAGTTCCCTAACATCCCCACGGAAAAGGGGCGTGGCCCAGACGACATCGTGTGTCCCAATAGCAGTCCTGACGGCGGAGGAGGAAGGTCTGAACACGGGAAGGAAAAGTCGCTCACCGCCCCAAACTCCTAGTGTAAGGGTGGGCTAAAGATAGACACGATCTCTAAAGTGTGCCACCCACAAATTTTTTCTCAAAACGATTCTACTGGAAGACTCCCGGCACCAAAGCCAAGGAGTGAAGCTTGATGGAGAATGGCAAACTCCATGGCCTCCTCCAAGAAGCAGGGATTCCTACAGAGAGGGCAAAGGACATCCCCAGGAGGACCGACGGGCGAGGTCCCAGGACAGGAGGGCCGAGCCCCGGCCAGTGCCGAGGTCCAGGCTGGAGCAGGGTGCGGAGCGGGCGAGGGGAGGTTCCCGCGAGCGGACGCGTGCTAACAGGTTGCCTGGTGTCTCTGAATGAACGGAGAGACCAGAACGACACTTGTGTCTGCATTAGAGCTGATCAGCGGTCGTCGTGTAGGGCACGAAGCAAATGGAAGATGCAGCACCTCACATCTGCGGGGGCGCAGCACCTGTGCAAGGAAGGACACGGAATCACAGGGCTGTTGGCCCAGCTGTGACCCCTGTCGCACAGTGACGGTGATGAATCAGCCAGAGGCCATTAGGGGAGCGGTCAAGAAGGGGGAGGGAAGAAGGTGTCGGAGGCTGGAACCCCATTACCAAAAGCAAGAAGGCGACCGATCGTTTCTGCAACGGAACAAACCGAAGAAATCACAATTTAAGCACGTTACTGAGAAAAATGGAGGTAAGCCCTGGACAGGGGATAAGGCTTAAAAATTCGGAAGTGGTTCTGCAGGTGGGGAGGGGTGGAATGATGCATCTGACTTTTTAAAATCTAAGCATGCTAGAGTAAAATGACCTTTTAAAAATCAGTGTTTAAATAAACCAATGGTGTCCGTCGGTGCTGGGTGGCGTTCTTTCGAGGCTGATGAGTGACTGTCCAGGGCATCTGGGCACGTGGCCCCACCCAGGCCGGTCCTTTGGGCAGCTGGCCAACATCTGCACAGGGTGATCTATTGACAGGGATGGTCTGGGCTTGTAGGGCTCCCCGGGACTCCTGGGGATGTGAAAATTCCTGGCGACTCCTGGTGACTAGACACCTGTTGGATGGAGCTTTGACCTGAGAATACCAGGAACAAGGAGACTCGTCCTTTATCACCCCACTTTTTGAAATAAGGTCCCTCCTGCCATTCCCCACCCCCAGTCTCAACCTTCTGTCCAAGCCCATCCTCTTCTGGGTGGAGAATAGGGCCTGACCACCCCTCGCGTTCTGTCTGAATTTTCTAAAATCACTGTTTATAACAGGGGGATCGCTGTTTTCTAGCTTCAAACTACTCAGTACCCATATCACTTTTTAAAAATAATAAAACATTTAAGGGACAAGAATATCACAAGCCAGGAGCAATGACTAAATATCTGACGGAGAAGGATCTCCAGCATCACTCAGAATAACCGTGGACCTCCTCACACGAGGGCGGGAGAAAGTAAGACCCGTAAAGTATTACCTTCCAGGACACTGTTCTGGTTCCCTTTCCTACTTTCTAGCAGCTTTCAGCCACATTTGCTCAGTTTAAAGAAAAAAGTTGACAGTATGTTTCTTAAGTAGCCCACAGTAAATTGCATAATTTTTTATTTATCCTTTCCGAGCTTACCAAATCTTCCCTTACAGAAAAAATAGACAAATAATTTCGTCCTTTTCCCCAGGCTCATCGTTGGTACAACTTCCATTCATTTATTCAGTGAGATTCCAGGACAGGTATTGTTGCCCTCAATAAAATATTTTAGGCTCCTAAGTGATATAATATTAACGGTAATATTAACACCCAAGATTTTTACTCTGTCCCTATGTAAATTGATTATGAAAATCACCTCATGACGCATCCCTTCCCAAGTAATTGCAATCTTAAATATATCTGGAAAATAGTGAGCTTTTGTGTTTTGTTGTCCCCGTTACTCCTCCAGAACCATCATTATACACCATCCTATGACCCCGTTCACCTCAGGTGACCAGCTCCCTCCACTTTACGAGGTCTGTCTCTGTAAAGAAGGAGGAAAATGTCGTGTAAAGAATCGGAAACAGCTTCTATGTGATTTGGAAGCAAAATGCACAAAAAACCCTAAGCCACAAAATAGCTGTTAGATCGAACAGCGGATGTGGGGTGTGGGGTTCCCGAGGTTCTTTCCCATGGTGACCCTGGTACTTTTCAAAGCGATAGCATTATTGTGCTGAAACACGTGACATGCTTGCTGGACTGTCCCACGCATCTTTGTCTTACCTTCGAAAGTGACTTCTAAATTGCCACTTCTGCCTGCGATTTTATGTCACAGGGTAAAGAAAATTGAATCAAGCCATCATCTGCGAGCTCCATCCAGGCCCTCAGGCCGAGCAGGACCCCGAGTGTTTGATAGCGCACCCCGATGCTGTAGGCTGGGGACGTGGGGGACACTGTTTTGATGTTGCCTTAACACTTTGTGAATGGCCTGGGTGCCGAATTACGAATCGCTGGTACACTTCCACTTCACTTAGTAGGAATTTGTTACATTTCATCGTACATTAGAGGGTTCTGCCCGTAGACGTGAGCCTTTTATCTTTTTAGGAGGCACTTTGATTCAAATATACAAGGCCGGACAGAAACGAGACTTAGTAGAGGTATCTCGGAGTTAATACTCAGTTTTCCACGCCTCTTTTTCATACTATCTTCTCATATTTCATTTTGAAAAGCTTTAATCCATGCTGTTTTATAATTATACCATACCGTGATGGATGGCAACGACGGTGATCATCATCATCATCAGTGGCGTGGATTTAAGATCCAATAGAGTAGCAAATAAGTTAAATCTGGAAGACAGTGAAAGGGATCTGAGGCCCCACAGGCACGGACACCTGGGGGCTAGTGCCGACTGCATTTGTATCAGAGCCAAATTGTCGCTGCAGCCAGGACTGGCTCAAAGATGGCGCTAGCAGTGGTCACCCCTCAGATGCGAGACAGCCAAGGACACGTTTGGCTCTTAGCGGCTGCAACAACCGAGGTCTCCCGATCCCCTTTCGTGGATCCCAAGCACCAGAATCCTGGGAGCACGGGATCCTGACTCGTGCCGTGACCCTGGGGAAACCGAGTCCAGGATGACCGCCTTTTCCCTGTCGTCATTTTCACGTGTCTCGTCTTCCCCAAGGGATCATTGGCCTCGAAGTTCTGTCACTTCGGCCTGGTCCCATCTCATGCCGAGTGATAAAACACCACCCTGGAGCCCTTCCGAGTAAATCGATGTCAGGGTCAAGCCTTAACAGTACCTTAGACTTGGATTCTTTGCCCAATGTCACAGTTCTAGCTACTTCGCTGGGATGGTAAGGATTCACTGACCGTACCCCCGTTTCTCATTAAGGGCTGATAGAATCGCTTCCATGAGGTTTTATTACAATACCACAGCCAAGTGTCCAACATCCAGATAGGAGCCAACTCTCAAAGAAGTTAATCAGCACACACGAGTTCAGACGGCCTTGGTCCAGCTTAGCTGTGCTAACCCCACAGCATGGGTGTGTGTGGTTTGGTTTTTGAGTTTTGTGGCCTCGCATCGGGCAAATTAGTGAACGCTCTACGCCTCAGCGTTGGAGTCTGTGAAATGGGGAGAATGACCTCCCCTCGGACAGTTTCGAGAGGATCGAGGCTGCCGATGTCTGTGTCACCGGTGGATGGGAGGGGCTGAACGTGCGGCCGCTGTGATCGGGGACAGCCCGACTTTCCTTAATGCGCCACCGTCTTCAGACCTCGCACGTCACTGTGTCACGTTGCCGGGTGACGTTTCCGGGAAGCTCACGGCTTTTCTCGTCAACCTCGGATGCTTGCGAGGCCTCATTTTCAGATCGTACAAAGCTGATCTAGTCCAACTCCTAAATTTCAATATCTTATTGATTTCCCCACTGTTCGGTCACGACGAAGGGTTGAAAATCCGCACAGGAGAGAGCAGGGTGTTTGTTTTTGTTGTTTTCATCTCTCCTTCATCACCTTCTCACCGCCTCCTTCCTGAGACCATCGGGACTGAGCAAGAGGGAGCAGGAGAGGCGGAGACCCAGGGCTGTCGTGTGACCCGCCGTGCGGTCTGCGCGTCATCGTGGCAGATGCTCGAATGCCAGTTCTTTCTGTCAAGGCCGCTTCGGTGGGTTCCTCCGAAACCTGCCTCACACGCTCTGCCACCTCCCCACGCCAGGAGACCCCTGTGATGGGCACGGCCGTGGCTCGCCTCGGCGCTGCTCGAATTCACATGGGCATCTGGCCGATGGCCGAAGCCCTTGCCTGACGAGCCCGGCCTCTTTCTCAGAGTCTGACCGGAGGGAGGAGGAGTGGGGTCCTGCTCCCCCTTCTGCTGCCGTGGAAGCTGCCAGCAGGCTCCAGCGAGACTGCGCCTCCAGGCGGGAGTCCCCATCTCCACAATGGGGACAGTTACGGGCCTGCCTTCTGGGCCTCCCTTGTCGGCTGCCACGAGGATTAAATGAGGTGGTCCAGCCAAAGCCCTCGCCGGAGCAGCCGACACACGCGACACCTAGCAGACGGGCGGGCGGGGGCTCAGACTGCAAAGCCGATGGCCGGATTTGGGTTCCTAGCCCAGCGCTGACCAGCTGTATGACCTTGCGCAAGTCACGAGCAGGTCGACCTCTACGTGCCTGAGTTTCCTCTCTGCACAATGCGGTAACAGCAGCACCTCTGAGTCCTGGGTGTTGTGTGTTGACAGTCAGTATCGTGCTGATCTCAAAATTCTCCCCTACTCCCTACGGGCCTGGCGACCCACTGCCCACCCTTCTCTGCCAGTGGGTCCGGTTAGATTCTGCCAATAAGAGGCCCCCATGGCTATTGAGAGTCAAGTGGGGACCAGCGAAGGCAGCTGTGTGTCAGCTCAGGACAGGCGTGGGGCCCGCCAGGGCTTCCGAGCTCCCTCCTGAGCATCCAGCACTTAGTTGCTGCAGGCACATGGTGGCCTCGTCTGTGCCAGCCCTGCCTGACACCTGGCCTCACAGAGTTGCAGAGCGGATGAAGGCGGCCTGTTATCCAGAACAGCTCCAGGCACGGGTGGTGCTCGACAAATGTCACCTGCTATGATGTGTTCATTTTGGTTCTCGATACCACTGATGGATCGAAGGACATGACTTCACCAAAGGAGGCGAGAAATGGGAAGACAGCCCAGCCTCCCCCGAAGGCCTGGAAGAGGCTGTTGTGCTCACTGTTACTTACCTGGGAACTGAGAAGATGCTGGGACCACTCGCCCACCGGAGGAAGAGGGGGCATATGTAGAAACGTGGCAAGAATATTCATGCTATTAACAGGTGACATCCACAGGAAAGTCTTCGAGATTTCACTTGTACATCTCTCCGCTGCTCCAGAGAAAAGTTCAATACCAAATGCCAACAGCCATTCCAAAGACCCCTCACTATTCAGTAGCCAAACAGCACAGGTGTGGGGGGCCAGCAGGAAAATTCACCATGCTGTTGAACCACTGTCTAGAATTAATCCGAAGGCACCTTATATTGGCAAAAGCAAGTCAGAGAACTGTAAGTTCGATCAGGGAACTCCAGAACCAGCAGAACCAGAAGCTGCACCAGTTCTGGACCTAAGGGTTCAGCTGCTTCTGGTTCTGTGGCCAGGACAGGACTCCAGGGTGCTTACAAGCTGTGTCACTTGCAAAACCCAAAACTGGCCGCATCCATTCCTGCTCGCAGGGCATGGTGGGGGCGTGCATACTTAAGTATTGTGAAGATTACATGTTTGTACCTCTAACAGGACAGACCCACACAAAAGCCTAGACTATATGGGAGAACAAACAAACACAATGCCCTTCACGACGCCTGGATGCTTTGCTTGCAGTGAAAGGAACGGCTCTTTCTGGTAAAGCTCGTCTAGGATACGCTCTTAAAACTCTTTGCCCGGTGACATGTCACTGCTTCAGTTTTAAACCCTAAGGCACATGTTATTTGCGGTTAATCTCTCTAGAGATTCCCGTATATCGCTAAGGCAGCATCCCCTCACGCCGCTAAAACCGGAATAAATACAAACTTTTTATTTTTGCACAGTCTTGTCACCCCTCCAACGATCTTTCTGTGTTAACGTGGTCCAGGTCACCGGCACCCCGACCCCTAGGATGACAGGGCTCACGGCAGCGGAGGCTGCTCCGTTTCCAGAATCATCATCCCCGATAAACAGAAGCCACGTCATCAAACAGAGATGCGTCGCGTCTCGCGCTTACCCATCCGCCGTGAAAACGCCCAGGTAACCGTCGGCAGATTCCACGGCCGTTCCACTTTGTGCCCCCGTCTCCCTGGTGTTTTATGACATGATCAAAAGGAAATGGACTCACTGTTCGGGATCCTATTTGAGTGCTTAAGAAAAGGAACATGCAAAGTGTTTGAAGGAAAAACATTTCTGCTGATATTATAAAAAGAGAGAGAGGCGATTTTTCTTTCGGGGGACCTGTCTTGGTCCAGGGATTTGTTTCACTGTGTGGTCAAACTACAATCCGAGCTCAGAACACCAAGGAGGAGAAACGGCACGTCTCACCCTGGCAGAGAAGGCCCGGCCTTGAGTGGAGATGAAGGACCAGACCCCAGACTCTGCGATCCGAGGGCTGGACGGGTGACGGGCCCCACACCCAGGACAGGAGATGCTAGTGCGTCTTATTTGTTAATTCCCATGTTAACCTTGGTGAAGTGACAGCCGTCCTATGTTCCTTTGGGGACATGAGGGTACCTACTGGTGACATCACCAGTTTGCAACAAGTGTGCATGGAGACCCCACTGGGTCCCAGGCCGGCAGCAGCAAACCAGAGAGGCGACTTTCTGCCTTTATGGCTACCACTTGCTGAGGGAGAAGACAACTAAACGTGATGAATACGGCTCATCGTAACTCTGCGACATGGTCCCTGGGAAGGCTTTGGGCTGCTGTGAGAGCCACATGGGACTCAACGTTAGGAAGCGGTGGATGCATCACAGAACAGAACAGGGAGGGCAGATGTTAACCACGGAAGCCATGACCTGACCGGAAGTGCAATTCATGAGAAATTGATACAGCACTGACCCCAAACCCCAGGACTGCAGGCAACTGTCCTGCCAAACACTGGCCTCTGATGTTGGCGGTCTGTCCACCCAGTATCCGGGAGTAGTGCCCCGCGGTCGCCCCTCTGAGCCCCGCCCACTACATCCGACTGTCTGAGCGTCATTCCCCACGAATGATGACCATGAAGCATCTTGGTTTTACCCATAGGCGTGTTTTTACACAGTGCGTCATCACCGAGCTTAGAGATGGTGTTTCTGGGGAGTGCTTACGAAGATGGCAAAGGAAAGACACCCGACGGGAGTCTCTCCCGTGCCTTGCCCTCCTGGGACATAGCTCGTGTGTCCCCTACTGCTAATGGGGCCAGGGGTGAGCCTTGCCAAGCCGCATGGCCACTGCCAAGACTGGCAGCAATAAGCCGCTCACTATTCAGTTAATCAGAAGAACAAGAAGGCACAGTAAGCCCCTCCCTAAAGCATGGATTCCGCCCTAAACCACGACCTCCGCGTGGCCGTGAGGGATTTCTCAAAGAGGAGTCTCAAAACACTTTACCAGGGCCACACAGGTGGCATCCTAGCATTTTTATGCATAACGTTGAACGAGCTAAAAAACGTTTAATAATCAAAAAGAGGCAAAATGGTGAGGGAAGGGTGAGTCTGGATATTTACGATCGATCCGTATTCATGGCTGAGTTTTTGGTGTTGGAGGCGCACGTGACTTTGATAGTTATCCTGTCCATTGGGCTTCTGCCTCGTCTCTCGTCACTTTGCTCCCGTTCCCCAGTGTTCTCTCCTCTCCAGCCACCCTCTCTCTTCGGCGTCTCTGTCCCTTGACAGCAAGTTGGCACGATGCCCCTGACTGTGTTTGCTCTCCATGCTCGGTCTCCATGCTTCTGCCTAGTTTCTGGGAGGAAGTATTAGCGAGGAGGATAAGGAGCGGTTACTATGCCTCGGCTGTTGATATAACTTCGCACATTAGCTGGTGCTCGTGGATTACTTACACGACCATCCTGGACACGGCGACTTGTCTCAGAAACGGAAATGCGAGGCCGCGAGAGATGACGGCACGGCCGTTGTACAAAAGACGTTTACAATTTTAGGTCAAAGATGTGAATACGTCGTCTTTGGGACTTGTGACACTGTTGCTTCATATTCCTTTCCAAATCAGATTCTTAATTGAAGAGATTAGTCCTGGCACTGTGGCCGGGGGACCCTCGACTGTTTAAAAGTCCACAAAAAGAGAGCGATTCTACAGTGCAGGCCACGTGGGTGGGCAGAGACGGGGGCCTGTCCTGTAATCGGTCGTCGGAAAGCACCATCTGGGTCATCACATGACCACACTGTCGGGGGTCCCTGTGCGTGAGCCTCTGATGCAAGTCTCGCTCATCTAAATGAGAACACCTGATCCATCATCGGCTTCCCAGTAATGCTAAATATTTTATCTTGGAAGACTTAAGAAGAGACAAGGGGATGTTTAATTTAAGCGCCAAGAAAGATCCGGTCCCCGTTTTCGGGCAAGCTTTCAGAATCACCCCCTCATCTCAAGATGGAGGTGATAAGTAGCACTTAGCTCAAAGACTGTTACAAGGATTCGGAGTAGAACAATGCCGGGCAAGTCGTAGGTTCTGCGAGAATAAGTCAGACACACAGAGTTGGTTCAGAAAAGATGAATCTGAGCTTCCTGGGACATTCAGAAGGAATGGTACCACGAGAAAACAGCGAGGTTTGGTGGCACCTGGAGGGAGACGTCTTGCAGTGCCTAAAGGTCCAGCAGATGCCCAGGGGACCAGGCCATGCCAGCGTGCGGAGGAGGCGGCGGGCAGCCACAGTGGACAGTGTGTATCGGACAGTGCCAGGGGAGGCCATGCCAGGCAGCGGGCAGTGTTGGAGGAGGTGGCACTTGTCACACATTTTCTCTGGAGATGAACCTGTCATTTTACAGCACAGACAGATAATTCTTCTGACTCATTTTCCTGATGAAAGCAACTGACTATGCTGGACACACACAGGCCTTGCAGCATGTTTATGAGCAAAGAATGGTGATTAAGAGCCAGCCCGGGATCCGAAGAGAACATCCTACCGAAAGCATCTCTTTAAAAATGTTTAAAGCAAGGTTACCGGTCTCTTGGATCAGGAGGACCCGTCAGATCTCGGGGATCAAGCTCACAGGGGGTGTTAGCTTGCCTTCAGCCAGTCCTCTGACGAAGACTGAAGTTCTTGTGAGTTCGACGCAGAGCTACGAGTAGACGCTTTCGGCACCAAAGGGGTTACCGCTGGTCGGTCGGCTGCTTCCAGAGTGCTGATTGACAGGTGGTTAGCGCAATCACTGGGTTCTCTACTGGCTTCGTGAAGAATCACAGTCTTGACTTCTGGTGTTTACATTTTACTAACAGGTTGGGTGAGGACTATGTGCTCATCAGTCATTCATGCGACACTAAGTGGACACCACGCTGAACGCAGATTTCAAAAATATCGTTACGGTGGGTAGAGTCGTATTTGGGGAAGATGAAAACGTTCTGGAGATGGATGGTAAATGAACTGTTTCCCCTAGAAATGGTTACAATGGTCTATTTTTTTCTTACTACAGTAAAAACTATTTTAGACATTGTTACTGGTGAGAGAGGCGGGTTTATCATATGTAAATTCTACTTAGCAGAAGAACTAAAAGCCAAAGCACAGCGTGTCTCACCTCTCGCTGTGTTGTGACAAATTTTTGGTGATGAGGTTTCGGTTCACTCGTGACGGGTTTAAAAAGAAGAACACGTTTAGAGAAGGTGTCGGGGAAATTCCATTTTGGGTGTACGTTGGTTTCAGATACACACTGAAGGTCAAAGAAAGGGAACTTGAAGACATTATTGCTATATAAACAACAAATTCAAATAAGAACCCAATGTTAAAAACAACTATGATTGACCAATGTAGTGAGAAAAATAATTTTTAATAAATGACACCAAAAAAGCTTATGGGTAGAGTCTGCTTACCGCATATGTGGCATGTTATGAATGTCTTTCCTTTACGTTATATTTTGAATCAATTTCATTAACGTCACATAACTGCTTTTCACCAAATGTCTCTGTGAGATGTACAAATGTCACCTCATTATTTGGTTACATCATCGTGAAACTACGCCAGCGTGTCCTCGTTGTGCTGAGGTGAAAAACGAAGCAGACCGATTCGGACAATTTAATACGAATATTAATAGAATTGAGAAACTCGTGAGTTTAGATAAATGATCAAAGAACTGTATTTTTGTTTCGATGATCTGAATTGGAATACGTACTTTACTCAATCTTTCAAATGATGTCCACTTAGCTAGTAATGGATACAAAACAAAAATTAGGAAATTTTACTGAGGAAATCAAAGAAAAGTCTGGAAATGAAAGAACCGCAGAGGGGGAAAGCATGGACATGGTCGGATGTGGGCTAGACAGCCAGAGACCTGGGCCTCAGGGTCCTCCCTGTCGACTCACCACAATGCCCAGGGGACTGTTTGCTGCGAGTAGGAAATAAACGGTCCTAGAAAACAATAAACTGGGCTGAAAGTGGAACTACGTTTGAATGCAAAAGAGTAAACATCAGAGCTAAATAAAGTTTTTAAATACAAACAAATAAACAAGCAGATATATGTATCCCAGGATTCATTATCTGCAGCAAACGACAGATCAACCTGTGAGAAGCGCTAAGCGAAGTCTCCCACGGGTGAGGGAGGGTCCCGGTGGCCTGTGAACCAGACGGAGCCAGAGCACGAAGGTCAGACCCCAGGCTGCAAGGACCGCACAGGCCGAGCCGGACAGGAGCAGCCAGGACCCCAGGGCAGATGGGCGCCCAGGACTGAGGGGCCAAGAGCAGACGAAAGGCCGTGATGGACGCACCGTGGGTTCCCCTGCCCAGGGCCACCGCCCTTTCCCTGGAGAGCGGCCACTGCTGCGGTGGCTTGCGGTGCGCACCTGTCCCGCTGAGCGCACCTGTCGCTCTCGCTCCCGCCCAGGCTGTCCGGGCCGCGGCAGCCACGCCGGTGTGTCAGGCTGTGCCCTGCACGGCTGCAGGCGGGACCACGGCACAAGCCGGTGGCCACAGTGTTCTTCTCACCACAGGATAACACGAATCCCCCCAACGCCCCCCGAAAAGAAAAGAAAACCAAGCGAAGCTGTCAGACCTGCGCTGCGTCCCGAAGCCCAGCTGCCCAGGGCTCGTCTCTGGTTTATCCGTCACGGGCACCCCCAGTTAGCCTCTTGTATGTCTCATTCTGCTTGCACCGGCCTCCTGGAGGACCCCGAGCCACACATGGACCGAGGAGAACGGCAAGCTGGGAGGCATCAAGCTGGGCCAAGGACCCAGTGGGTGGGACTCAGCGGGTGAGACCTTGACCTCGCCTGAAATTTCCGCATCGGGCTTCAGGAAGGCATCCCCCTCCCCCCGGCAATGTTTGGACATTTTTGAGACCATCCTCCTTTCGACATTGTCTCTGTACCCATTCTGAAAAATGCTCCCAGTCACTCGGTTATTATTACTTAATCAACGGCAACAAGCATCTGTGCATATCTGAAAAAAAGCAGGGAAAATGGTGCCGGAAGCCTGCCCTCAGCCGATCCTCACGGCCCCTCACGGGCCACACGTTTGTCACCAGTGGCCAGAAGCGTTCTTCGCATGTCATAAAAAACACCTTAAGTCACTAATGAGCTTCGTCATCTGATTTTTTTTTTTTTTGCACTGTGTTGTAAGAGGCACTTTGCCAACCGTGTTATTCTCAAACGTTCATGAGGAATTATTGGCCCACATCAGGTCATAGAGCCCGCGCTGATGACAAGACGTGACCAGCGGTCAAAAGGCAGGCCACGGCAGTGCGGGGAAGGGCGGAAGTCTCAAAGGGCAGACACGAACCCAAGGAAGCCCCGCAGGAGCGGGCCCTTGGTGGCCCTGCGGTGTCACACAGGCAGGGATGGTGTGCAGGAGGGCCATCACCGAGTCACGCAGAAAGGCCTAAGGTGCGTTCACTCTGCAGAAGGCCGGGCAGCCTAAGCACGTCTGCGTGTTTATTAAGTTAGCCAGTGTTTGTTCAGTGCTTGATCACTTGCCAGACGCCCTTCTAGGGTCTGGGGCTATTGTGACAGCCAAACCCCTGCCCTGAGGAGCCTGATTTGAGCATGTTTCCATCAAAAGTGGCCAAAGTGCTCTAGGTGACAGCCACCAAAGCAGTGAGTTTCAGTTACGATGCTTCTATGAGAGATGCTCCAAGAATCAGGCAGTATCGAGCGTCCCCAGACAGGCGGTTTGGGGAGGGGATGGGATGGAAATAAATGTTCTCTTTCCCACGAGGACTGGTCCTCGTCCTCCTGGGTGGGGACTGTCAGGCATGCAGGGGGCAAGTACCGAGAGTTTGTTCGATGACGATGTCATTGAATGGCTTTTGCAGACCACATTGTTATCACTGATGACGGAAGTCCATCCTTGGGCTCAGATGTACGAGCACCACAGAAATGTGAAATGCACAGACCATCAGCAATACCAGCCAGAGCTCCCTTCTGCTCAGGGCGGCCCCCGAGGAACCGGAGGTCAACGCGTCCTCACAGGGTCAGAGGCTGGACTCTCGCCGCGACGCTTTGCCGGGTGGGCCAGCGAGTGGAGGGGACTTCCTGTGGCAAAACCACGGAGCAACCTAAATGTTCCATAGTCCGAGCTGGTAAAATTAGCTATGACACGTCCACAGGACTAAGTGCCAAAAAGTCACTGAGGTCATAGCTTTAAAAGTATTCATTGACATGGAAAAATGTGAATTATGTCATGTTTTATGAAGTAAGTTATTTACATAACTAAACAATCTGCAACATGATCCAGAAAGAGAAACAAAAGCCCATAAAGAAGAGAAAAATACCCAAATATCAACCTTGTTATGTTCGTGTGTCACCTGTTCACTTAATTTCACATAGTGTTTGCGAGCATTAGACCCTGGGACCAGAATTCAGGTTCGAATCCTACCTCTACCCAAGACTGGCTATGTGATCTCAGGCAAATTACTTGGCCTTCTGTGTTCGAATGTCTCCATCTCGAAAAAAAGAAAGATAATAATCTCGTCTACTTATATGTCTGTTATGAACCAACAGGGCACTATTCTAAGAACGTTCTGTAATATCCATGTACCCCCGTCATAGTTAACAGAAAAATAATTATATCAGTAAACTTTAAAATTAAGATTTTCACAAAGGATAAAATGCCTCCTTTCTCCTCCCTTCTCTGCTTCCCCCGTGGGTGCCAACCTGGGAATTTCCTGCTGTGGGGACAACCCGCTCAGACCAGGCATGTGCGATGTTGAACTTGCCATTTCCCCTCAAACGCCTCTCTCCTCCCTCCTTCATGCAAATGAGCCAGCGGTCCCCCAGTGACCAGGGCTGAAAGCTCGATGCCATCTCAGACGTACTGCTTCCCACTTATCATTCATTGCTGACTGGCCTCCCAGCCCCACCAGTGCAGACTCCGAGGGGTCTGTCCCCCTCCTTGCTCCCACCCCGGCCCTAGTGAAGAAACTTCCTTCCCCCTCATTCTTTCTTAATAAAATGAAAGGCTGACAACGGAGAGGGAAGCCCGTGGCAGACAGGGCAGCTGAATCACTCTCCAACGACCCTCGTCCTTGACCTTACAGCAGGGGTCTCTCTCCGCCACCCTTGTACCGGGTCTCAAGGGACACAAAGCTCCTCCCGCAATGTTCCCACCTCACGTGGACAGAATCTTCCTCTAAGTTCCATGTGGCCCGGTCGATGACAAGCTGAAAGTTGACATCCAGAGGTAACACAAAGGGGCTTTCACAGGGAGAAACATGGAACCAAATCTGTCTATGAGAAGGACCAGCTCTTGGAGGCTGGGGACCCTCTCCCATCCTGCAGCCCACGGCGAGAGCCTCTCTGCGATTCTCCCTTCTCTGGAATGGAGGCTCAGACAGGGGTGTGTGCACCCGTGGCCATGTCTGCACCCCAAGATCCTGCACCTGCCACACATCCTTGCCGTTAATCAGTCCAGGAATTGGCATCAGACCCAAATAGGGCAAATAGAGTTTTTCTCTAGAATGTTTCAAACTGGAACCATGGGAGCATTCTGTAGCACGGTGAGTGATGGGCTGTCATCAGCCATGTGGGCTCCATGTGAGAAAGCCGGCAGGGAAGGGAGATGACACGGTGACACTGTGCACAGGGAGAAGCAAAGAAAACAAGCAGGAATTGTGGCTGCACGAGGCTCCATGTCGAGCTCTCCCGGAGGCCCACGGGCTCGCTTGCCTTTCCTGGGGTTTGGTAAAAGGACGACCCAGCATCCTCTCCGAAAATGTTGTCCCCCGCCCAGACTGGGTCTGGTTAGTTTCCTGCATCCTATGACAATCCCAAACGGTACATCCCAGTCCCTAGTCGCCTTGACCTTGTGAGGGACCCTCAGATCTGGAACCCGGTCTTTGCGATCCACCCCACACACACCAGGAACGATGGCATCCTTGCCTGCGGTGCCCTGAGGTCAGAAGCAAGGCCTTGTCACACGCCAGCACGCGGAGGCCCAGCTCCCGCACCCTGAGTGGCTCGTGCCCACGCCTGCTTTGGGACCACCACGCATTGGTCGTTGGAAAATATTGGTTCACCAAATTATGCATTATACAACATCAAAGAAACTACAGTTGCTAACACAACATCAGAAAAGTCTTTAAGTATTGGGAAAATGTCAAGCTTAATTTCTTGTTTACTTCTAGTTTTTACTCAAAGATCAAATGTTCTCACTGACGACAGACACCCACCATTGTTTCTTTGAAGCGATTGTCTCATTGTCTTGGTGGGTTCATTTCCATGACAATGTCTGCCAGGCACCGAGGTCCTGCAGTCAGGTGTTCCGTCAGGTAGGGGTGGCATGCTAGGAAAACCAGATGTGGCCAGTTTAGCCGGCGGCTCAGTCACACGAGCGCTTTTCCTGGGGACAAACGTCATATCTCCGCGTGCGGCAGATGTGCTGTATGCATTCTCCCCATCTTGTGACACAGAAAGTCAGGAGACCTGAACTCAAGGGTTAAGCCTTAATAAAATTAAATTTTTTTATTATTATCATTATTATTTCACCAAGGATCCTCTTCAGTGAAAGTAAAACTGGCTCCCTTTCTCTCATTCTTTATTTCTTTTCTTTGTTCTACTCGGGGGCACAGTAGTGAAGAATCCAACAGAGGCTAGCACCGCCTGATGCTGGGGCCTTCGTTCGTGCCAAGGCAGTTTTAACCACCGCGATAGTGAATTTTACGTGTCAGCTTGGCTGGGCCATGGTCCCCAGCTGTTTCATCAAACGCCAGTCGAGATGTCACTGCAAAGGTTTTGTTTTGTTTTGTCTTGTTTTCATTTTATTAACATTTAAATCAGTAGACATGGAGTAGAGCAGATTTCCCTCTGTAGTGTGGGTGGGCCTCACCCAATCAGGTGAAGGTCTTAAGACAAAACACTGAGGTTCCCCCAGGGAAGAGGGAATTCTGCCTCCAGGCCACCTGCAGACTCAAGCAGTAAGGTCAGTGCCTCCCGAGGTCTCCAGCCTGCCAGCCCGCCCTCAAGGTTTCGAACACACCAGCCCCCCAAATTTCGTGAGCTAATTCCTTAAGATAAATCTCTCTTATGGGTGTGTGTATGTGCGTGTCTATTGTCTGTCTGTCTGTCTATCCATCTATTCGTGTATCTATCGAATCAATATCAATATCTATACGTACATTGCATACGTATGTATCATCCCACCGAGAGCACTATTTCTCTCTCTTTCTCTCTCTGTATACATGTGTGAACACACACACACACACATACACACACACACACATTTTATTGGTTCTGTTTCTCTGGAGAACTCTGACTAATAAACCCACGGTGTCTTCTGCACCGTCCATGCAAATATCAACTCGGTGAAAATGACAAATGGCGTCTTCATACTGTGTTCATTTTGATCACATGAAATTCATTTTGATCACATGACGATGTGAAAGTATATCTAGACTCAAAATTCCCAGAGGTCCGGACCCACCCGTGGAGCACCGCCATCCCAACCCCTTCCCTCCCGGCGTCCCTACCGTCTGCGGCCGTCCCACGGGGCAGACCAGCGGTTCTGCACCGAAGCCGATGAGCGGGAGGAGCCTGGAGCCTGCGAGGAGGCAGCAGGGCCGGCCCGGAGGGCTCCTGAGCGCTTTGATTCCTGGGAGACACAGTGCCCTGAGCCCACGCTGCTCGGCCACCAGCATCTTCCCGGCACCATTTCCCCCGCCGCCCTCGGTGCAGACGTGTTTCTGATGCTCCGTCTGCAGACGAAGTCCGAGGCCGTCCGTTCCTGCTCTTCAGGCGTAACAGTCGTGCACACTTTACTCCTACAAACTAGGGGAGACTGAGCCATCACTGCACGGGAACAAGCAGGATGTGCTCTTTACGCCCTTTGGTCGCCTCGGGATGAAGCCCGTGCGGGATGAAGCCCGTGTGGCGCTGGGACCAGCCCCGCAGGTGCTCCCGTTGGCGAGGTCTCGGGGGGCGCTGGGCCACAGCCAGCCCTCCTCGGGAAGCGGGAGAAAGGGCGGCAGTCCGCGGTTGGTGGCAGAACTGTCTCCTTGCCGGGGGGAGCGGGGGGACTTCAGCAGGCAAGTGATGAAAGGAAGCGGCCGGCCCGGCAGTGGGCGGTGAGAAGCGAGTCCCGGCGCCGTGAAGTGGCTTCGTGCGGCGCCTCTCGCATTTCAATTATTCCGAATGGGCGCACGATTCTTAACGTTCTGGAACGGTTTGGGATGTCTCTAGAAACGCAGGACGGAAGGATACTTCTGGCTCTGGGGCTCTGGAGAGCTTTTCCCATTCTCCCTTTGTCTCTCTCTTAGCCTTAACTCAGCTTCGGCATCTGGCTGAGGAGGGGGAGTCATGCCGCAAGCTGTGACCCGGCAGGGCGCGAGGAGGGTCTGGGGCCGTCCTTGCCCGCCGTTCCCAGCTGGAGCTCTGGAATTCTGGGGAGAGGCCAGCAGTGCAGAGTGGGCGCAGAGGTAGCTCCGAGCTTCCTTGTGCCTGCTCCGATCCTTTCTGCCTAAGTGGCACAGGGCGACAGGGAGTCTGAGAAGCTCTAGGGCTGATCACGGATTCGGGGTGCGACTGCTAGTGGGGAGCCATCGCCTCAGGACGGCCCTGCCCTCTAGAGGTGCCGTTTTGCTGGAAGGCATTGCCGCCTTCGGTTCACGCACCGTCCTCGAGCTCCCTAGCCACCGTTGGTGCCCGTTCACACGAGGAGGCTTTGCAAGGCAGCAGACACACGAGCGCTACAGACCAAGCCCAGATGCAAACACGGTGTGAATTGTAGCTGGGGAAACATCTCCTTACGAATGCGGTGTTGGCGCACAGAGAGATTCCCACCCGTCCTGAGAACGCCCCCCGCCAATTTCCTTCCTCAGAGGTGTTAGGGAAGAACGAAGCCCAGCCACGGACAGGAAGAGGAACAACAAGAAACCGAGCCTGTTTGGTCCCAGTGGCAGAGAGGAGGGGCTGCAGGTGTGGGGGTCCAGGGCTCGCCGTGGGGATCTCGCTGAGAATGACGCGGGCGGGGGCAGGGATGGGGGCAGCGGTGGAGGGGCTGACCAAGACCACAAGGAACGATGGTGCTGGACGCCAGACCTGCCATGACCCCCGGCCGCTCGTATAAACAGCTCCGAGGAACAAAGAATCTGAACATAAATGGGAAGTTATTCCGAGTGCATTCACGTTGCCAGCCGTCACCCCGCCAAACACCTAAAATGTCTAGTTTCAGCCAATGCCTCGGACGTGTGAGCATGTCAGGGGTTACACAAGCTCCTGGAGGAAACGGCTGGCTCTGGGTTTTCTTTTAATTATTGACAATCCCAGATGCTCCGCATATAAAGAGATTAACATATGCTTCAGGGGACGAGGCCTGTGAAATGCAATCTCCCTCTGCGATTCCCAGCCTGCGTTCTCGATTTAAACAGATCTGGTTCTCTAACCAGCTGAGACGCATCTCCTGCAGTCGGAAGTAGTAACTAGGTTTTGGCCGCCCCTCCCCTGGCCCCACTTCACTTCAGCCCTCCAAATAAAAAAAAAAAATTTAAAAAAAGGCACTCTTAACCAACCTTCTAGCTTGAAATCAAAGGACAAAAAAGAAAGGTCACTTCGAGGTAGCACCATTTCACATCGGCTCCTGTTCTCAGGCCTTCTCCAATGAAGTCATGTCCGATGATAAAGGAGGCCCCGCCCCCTTCCCACCTATGTTGACAGGTGAGGCAGCACTCTCTCCTTCCCGCCCGTAAGATCGTGGGATCATGCACAAGCATCTTCTTCTGTTTGCATTTCAGGGTCAGACAAGGGCTTATACTTTGGAAAAATGGTGAGACGTGCCTGACTAATTTTGTTGTCAAATGTCAAAAAGCTAACCAGCCTTCTAAAGAGGGAACGGCTGATGGGAAAGAAGCTGAGCCTTTCAGGGCTGACATAACGGTCTCGAGGTTGACCGTAATACTCGATGGTTTTAGGATAATGCAAATAATACGTACGAGAGAAGAGAGGATGAGAGAGGAACTCACTTAAAGTCAGACCAAGGCAAAGGCCCGGAATACTTTATGTTCTAGCAATGTGACAACGACAAAGCCAATATGGTATAAATAATGATAAAACAGGGTATAAATATGATAGAATGTGATATTTTTATATTCTAATTATAGCTGCCAGTGGGATCCATTCTAAGTGTAAAAACTCCTAACAGAATGGAACTTGCTGTCATCTCCCCCACAATCAGATGATTATAAGTTACCTATTTGGGAATAAAAATGATGCTGTTGAATGATGCGAATTAGCTCGAGACACCCAGGACCTGTGTCTGCTGTTAACTTAATGAGCTAAATCACCTTGAGTGAGCTACTGGCTCTGTCTACACCCACCTGCTCTGATCTATAGAGAGCCGGGGGGTTTGGGCCAGGTGATGACCACGGCCCTTTATGGCATTGATGTCATTGGTCTACCCCAAAATACAAAGTGGTGAATTTCACTGGGATGCATTTTTACATGTGGAGTCTGCTAGCCAATCCCTTCACAGATGGTCAAGTCCATGCCAAAATGCACAAGGCTTTGATGTAAAGGCGCATGCATTTTCTGTCATTTATGTAAATTATCTCTTCCTGGCTAGAAAAATCAAAGAGTTATTTGAACTGCCAATTCCAGCCCCTCCATGTGGGATCTGACAAGTATTTGAAACGCTCCCATCATTTAGAAAATCCCCTCTCAGTGTGCGTGATGAAGGCGGCTGGTGCCGGTCCTGCATTCACATCGGGCTTGGTCCTGTGATGTTAGCAGAGGGGACAGCTGGGCTTTGCCCTAAGTGAAGAGAATTCAAGGGAGCTGGGTAGGTCGTTACGGGAAGAGGATTGCAGTGGTCCGCTTTTCACTCACGCTCTTCTTCGTGCCCTGTGAAAATGGAACCAGGCGGCACTGGCCAGGTGAAGAGCACGGGAGGGGGTCTTACTCTTCGGGCCAAGGCCTCGAGGGAAGCGGAGAGGAGAGAAGGGGAGGGAAGGGAAGGGAAGCAGCATATGCAGGGGACAGAGATGTGATCCGAGTAGGCGTTGCGCTTACGCAGGGCAGCATGCGCACCGCCTGTGAGAAATGGAATAAGCTGGGTCGGCCTGTATCTTTCAGGTCATCGGAGGCAGGAAGAGGTTTTGATCAGGAGAGTCACGTGACAGAGTCAGTCACGGGTGATCACCGTGGCTACCCCGAGCACATTCGGGCAGCTAGACTGAGGGTCCGGGAATCGTTCGGGAGCTGGGGCAGCAATTCCGGTGAGAGAGGCGGCATCACGGGGGCATAAGGACATTCGTGAGTGAGAGGAGGCCTTGAGGGTGACTCTGGTGCCGGTTTGAAAGCAGCACGGCCACAGCGGACACAAGGCCGGCAAGGTAAGGGCTTCTGTTTTGGAGACTTTGAGTTGCAGGTGGGGTAGGACAGGTAAGTAACACTTTTTAACAGAATGGAGTGCCATCAGCAAATAGGTGGCAAGATGACGGTTGACAGCGCAGAGAGCAGACGACAGGGGTGGCAACAGCGTCTAGACTCCAGTGGGTGAAGGTGTGGGTGAGGGTGTGGAAGTGGGGACAGCGAGTATGGACAAAGTGTCTCCGAAGGGGACACACGGAAGCGTGGTGCTGGGGAAGGTCGCCGCGTTACTTTGTTTTTGTTAATCAGGGAGAGACTGGGGTTCCTTTAAATGATCGTGAAAAGGTACCGGTAGACAACAGTCCCCCACGTGTCTCTCCCCTGCTAAAACCATAGTCTGTCACCAAATATCATACCTCAGCGCTGCATTCGGGGCCTGTTGCGGGCTGAGTCCCGTCCTCCAGAAGCTCGCGTCCACCCCCTAACCTCTAGCACCTGTGAGTGCGACTGGACACAGTGTCACTGCGGATGCAATCAAGTTAAAATGAGGTCAGCCTGGACTAGGGTCAGCTCTAAAACCAATGACTGAAAAGGTAAATTTGGGCAAAGACAGAGACACACACTGGGGGCACACACTGTGACAACGGAGGACGATGTTGGAGTAATGTGTCTACAAACTGAGGGACGCCACGCATGGCTGAAAACCACCAGAAGCTGAGAGTGTGCCAAGCCCTGCCGATGCCTTAATGTGGGACTTCTTGCTTTCTGAAATGCGACAAGTTTCCGTTATTTGAAGCTATCCTGTTTGTGTTTATCTATTACAACAGCCCCAGGAAACTGACATGCAGCCCCGCCTGCCTGGCACGACCCTCCCCATGCACGTGACCTCGCAGCCAGACCATGCCACCCTCCTGCCCCCGGGGCCCCTGCACGCACCTGCCTCTGTGCGTCTGCCGATTCCTTCCTGCTGCTGAAATGTCTCTTCCCTACCTCTTGTTCTGAAATCCTCCCATCCTTCAAAACCAAGTGTACGTCAAGCTTCAATCTCTGGAAGAATCCCATCTCTGCGCCCCACGCATCTTGGGGGCGCAGGATTGCAGCCTCGTTCAGCCTCTAGTGCAGGGCGCCATCTACTCCACTGTGTCTCAGCCCCGCTGCCAGCCTCTGAGAGCACAGAGCAGCCACCCCGTCTCCGCCCCGCCCTCACACGCACTGCTCAAAAGGTATATCCATCAGGGTCTTGCCAGGAAAAGAAAATCTCCATCAGATAATTAAATGGAAGGAATATAATTCGGGGAATTAAATACGAAAGTGTTTAGGAGACTTGAAAGAGCATGGAAGGGGAAGTGAGGCCACCCGGAGATCAGCGGCACAAGGGAGCCACCGCCACCTCTGGGCTGGAGGGAAAGGGGCAGGGAGCAAAAGCAGGAGAAACTCCACGCCACAAAGGACCTGCGGCTGGTGCCAGCGGCTCCAGCAGCCCAGAGAGAATCCGAGAAAGGCCCTGGCTTCTCTCCTCCTCCCATCGCGGGCACTCGGCCTGAATCCAGTCGATGGCCAGGTGGCCTGCGTGTCGGGTCAGCCCCACCGTGTTGAGAGCAGAACTCGGAACGGCCCAGGGATGGATCTGAGAGCAGACGGTGGCCGGTTCGCGTTGTAAAGGCTGGAAACTTCTCAGGCACAGGAGCAAATAACTAAAATTCTTAGATCGCAACTGCCGTCGAGCCTGGCGGTGAGGCGCGCACCGCAGGCTGGAGGGGACAGGACATGCTTCGTGACGGAGAGTTTGGTGAGCCCTGCGGTGAGCAGAATAATGGCCCCTGAAGATGGCCACGTCCTAATCCCTGGTGAATATGTCACCTTACGTAGTAAAGGAGTTGGCAGATATGGTCGAATTAAGGATCTTTCGAGGGGAAGATTATCCTGGATTATCTAAGTGGGTCCTGAGCAGTCACAGGGTGTTTACAAAAGGGGGGCAGGAGACGAAGGGGACAGCAGTGGCCAGGGGGCTGTGAAGGACAGTCCTCGAGCCGGGTTCTAGAAGCCGGGAAGGGCGAGCGCCTCAGAGCTGCTGTCACATGGCACCGCGCACTGGTGGCTTAGGCCACAGACGTCGTGTCTCACGGTTCCGGAGCCCGGAGGTGTGGGGGCGGGGTGCCAGCCAGCATGGCCCCGTCCTGGCGAGCGCCCTCTTCCCCACTGCAGATAGTTGACTTCTACTCGTGACTTCACACGGTGGAAAGCACTAGGGAGCACGCTGGGGTCTCTATTATAAGGGCAATGACCCTATTCGCCAGGGCTGCACCCTCATGGCCTCCCATTTGTCACCACCTCCTAACGCCATCACATTGGGGCTTAGAATTCCAACGTGTAAATTGGAGGGGGACACAAACACTCCAGCCATGCCAGCAAAGGAACAGAGGCTCCCCCTGAGGTCCCCAGGAGGGAGCAGCCCTTGATTTAAGCCTCGCGAGACCAACTTTGGACTCTGACCTCCAGAACTGCAGAAGAACACATTTTTGCCATTTTAAGCCACGTAGTTTGTGGTCCTTTGTCACAGCAGCCACAGGAACTAGCAGAGGCTCCTGGTCTTCACGAGCGTGCTGGGCGCTGGGGCAAGGGACAAAGCAGCAAGAGAACAGGAAGACGAGGGAGGAGACAGAGGGTGACCCGCCTGTCCGCAACGCACACGCCGGGAGAATCGAAGAGCCTGTGTAACATGGGGCCAAATGGGGGAGCCTCTGAACGCCCGGCTAAGGAGCGTGGGTCTCACGAGATAGGAAAACACTACATTCAGACTGAACTCGCTGTAACAAGCTGGCCACACCACCATGAAGACCCAGCCAGCTGCCATGTGGGTGGAGGTCAATACCCAGGGATGCTGGTACATGTGGCCCATCTCAATACTTTGGGCAAAATGATCTCCGTTTTGCTTTAATGTCACGCAGATCGTTTTTGTTGCATTTCCGAAAAGCTTCCCTCTTGACCTGCATTGTCTAACGCTTGCATTGATTTTCCACCAGAGAACTTGATGCGAATTCAGCTTCTTCTACTGGAAACGGGTAATTTCAGTCAAAAAAAAACCATGAAACGCCTATGAAAACCCTAGGCATACTCTAAGTCTTTTGATTTCACTTGGTCTTAATATGGTTCTGAGCTGAGGCCACTCATTCATTTGATCTCCAGGCAGCCAACGTGGAATGCTGACACGTTGGTGTGTTTTGTTTAACTTTTAAAAACTCTTGTTGGAGGCTCTCGTGAAACTAACCTTGTTTTGTCTAAAATTACAGCTAAATCCACTTCATCCCCACGGTTCTGGTAAATCCATTGTCTCTAACTCATTTCAATTTTTTTAAAGTGCCTTTGCTTTCTTTTGAAAGCACAGTCCTGACCAACTATTTTTCTAAGGGTTCAATTTGGAATCAGGGTGGAAGGATAATTTTCACATCGCAACCTTCCACGTCCCACGAGAGCACAATGTCACCGCTGTTAATTCTGACTGTTGCATTGGTGACGGACATCAGGTTGGTTCTTGACGGCTAATAGTCCCCAATTAGTTGGCTGAATGTATTGTTATAACTGCATATAATTTTTTTAAAAAATGTTTCTTGCCAACCACGTATTTCATCCTTTCAAAATGTGAAAGATTTTATAACAAGTTCCCCTGGTCATTAATGAGCACAACGTATCTGAGGTTTTTTTTTCTTGTCACATTTAACCCTTTTTATATTCGTGACTTCAAATATGCTGGCATTGAAATTGGCAAGAAAGTTAATATTTGAATATACTAAATCAGCTTGACCTTTTAGGATAACAATAATTATTACTATTGCTGTAGAAAAGTGGGAGAAGTGAATTCAGATTTTAACAATATACTTCTTGATAAATAGGAAACTAAATGGGGCCATCGACTGAAACAGAAAAAAAAAAAAACTGATGAGGATTGAAATATTGAGTGAGCTGCGAAAGGCATGAGAAGTAATATGTTCAATCAAAACCAACTCAGTCAAGCTTGGCACTTGGTAGGAATCCAACGGCTATTTTGCTGAATGAATGAATGAACATGAACTAAATTAAAATTAGAAAATATAAGAAATAATTTATCCATGAGATATTTTATTTAATATTCTCCTATGCAATATTTGCTTCTATAGGGGAAAAATAAAAAACATAAAATAAGGCCTCCCCCCATAAATTGCGGCAGAATTCCATGTCCACACGTGAGGACAATTTGTTGCCTTTCACTTGAGTTCATTGTTTGCGATGTACTTGAAACTCTCTAAGGTGTGACCTTCCTCTTTGCCAGTCAGGTCACAGCTCCCGGGGGGAAGGCAGATGCTCTCTACTCTGAGTGAGCCGGATTGACTGCAGGGCGATTCCCAAAAGAGAATCGGAGACCATCAAACGTGGGTGTTCGTCAGAGGAAAGCAGAGGACCGGAAGCTTGATTCTTATAGAAGAATTTTTCTGCATGAGAGAGACTATCGAGTGTAGCATGCACAGAAGTATACAACTCAGCACCAGAATCTTACTGTGTTATCTGAATCTTTACGACTCAGCTTCTCCACATGATTGGGTGATGTACTTTGATTCCTTTGAACACTTTCTGGCCTGTAGGGAAAATACACATAATTCAATACAAGGTTTATTGAATACTAGCCTGCTTGGAGGGAAGGTTGATTTAGGTCTGCTCCAAAAGTGGCTGATATAAAACTGGGCCCTCTAGCTCTTGCCTGAAGGACCGTCTCTGTACGGTGAGAGTGTCAAAGAGCCCCAGTCTAGCAGCTAGATAATTATTAGATGCAATTTAAGTCTTTAAGAAAGTCTGTAAAAATTGCCCAGCATCCCTGTCATCCGATGATAACTCAGAGAGCAGCAGGGTGGGGATCTACCTAAAATGAAAATCACAAGTGAGCCCCCAAAATGTAACTTTTACGAAGTTGCCTATTTTGGTCCTCACCTTAGGGTGATGTGACACTCAAACAGAACCCAAGTTCCATGAGGCCCAGGAGCATCGTAACTGTGCTATCAATGTTTGACTCTCAAGTGCCTGGAACGGTCCGAGCATAGAGTAGAGACTTAACGATATTTTTAGCAAATAAATCTAACACATTGAACAGAAACGTATTGACTAAAAGCCTTGAATCTTTTGCACGTCTTTGTTGCTTCTCTCTCGCCTCTCTCTCTCCCCTTATTCTCTCCCTCCCACCCCAACCCCACACGTGGTGGTGATTTTGTTCCCCGGGGCGGCCATCGCAATTTACCACAGACGTGGTGGCCTAAAACAGCAGAAATCTCTTCCCTCACAGTTCTGGAGGCCAGAAGTCTGCGATGAGGGTGTCGGCAGAGTTGGTTCCTCCTGGAGGATCTGAGGGAGACGTCATCCCTTACCTTTGTCCTCGTTTCTGGTGGCTGCGGGCCGTCCTCGGTGGTCTTCGACTGGTAGCTGAATCATTTGTTTCTGCCTCTTTCTTCGTATCATATTCTCCCTTGTCTGTTTTCTCCCCATCTCTTCTAAGGACATGTGGTTCATCTAGGGTCCACCCTAAACCAGGAGAATCTCATCTGAGATCCTTAATAACATTTCCAAAGACCCTGGTGGACATAGCTTTGGGGGGTCACCATGCCACCCACGACGTTGGTATCTATCAGATGTTCTGCAGTACACATCTGATTTTCCGCCACCTACTCCCCCAAATTCCTGCTAGAAGTGCCCTCCCTGGCTCTTTTCTCTTCCTCCTCTTCCTCTTCCCCAGCTAATCCTGTTCCTGTCCTGTGTGAACTGGTGAAGAGCATCTGGACTCCTGACAATTGTCCTTCCTCCTCGGCAGGCTTAGAAAGAAATATCCTTAACAGGTGGGGGGCAGAAAAGACAGTGAAAAGCCATTTTACTCTATCAATAGCATTTTCTTTTCCCCATAACCTGCTAAATAAGTAATTCAGAAGAGTATCTTTTCTTGTACTGATGACAAGAAATAGTCTTGCTCAATCGGCACATGGTCATCTGTCACCAAGGCTGGGAGCCTCTAAATTTGAGTATCAGGATCTCAGAAATTATCATTATCATCTTCAAGATGGTCTTAGAGCTGTAATTTGAAAGTCGTCCTTGATTCTTGAAATGCAGTGATAAATGTTCGACTTGATAAATTATGGACTCTTCCTGTTACTTTGTGGCCATATTCAGATTTCAGCTCAAGTGCACTAGAGAAATAACAGTGTCAAACATTAGCAGGGTGCGTGCGTGCGTGTGTGTGTGTGTGTGTGTGTGTGTGTAAAAACATACACACACGAGAGTGTTACCAGTTTGTTGAAATCCCAACACATTCTTGAATTTTTTATATTTGCCTTATACTCTATTCATCTTTCTACTATTTTCTTCTCTAATTGTCCTTAAGCCCAATGAATTATGATTAATGGTGAGGAAGTTGAACTGTCTTTAAAATATTGTTTATAACAATGATGTCTATGGACTCGGCCCCAGTCGAGATGCATCTATAATGTTTTTCTTGTTGTCCCATTAAATTTCTTGCTTTCTTGCTCATAGTTCTGTTGAATTTTTATTGCTTTATTCTTGATTGTGGCAATGTGTTTCCTTGATTTTAGGTGCCTGTCCACTCACTGTCATTTACGATATTCTACATTTGAATGAACGGCTCAGTGGTTACTCATTTCAAATTTCGGAGTTCCTGTTCAAGGGCCAACCACGAAACCATCTGTTTAATTTACATATGCGATATGTGATCATTTATCTCCAACCAGCGGTTCTCAAAGTGGGATTGTGAATGATATTTTATAATAGTCTTATTCACAATATGAAATGATCCACAGTGGAAAACAAATAGCAAATCACCTGCAGGGATTTGTGGTTACAGCACTGTCCAAATTCTGCAACCATAGGACTAAAGAGAATCAAATTATTTTCCTTCCTATTATTTTCCTAAAATCAGGTTTCTGGAGATTGAGTTTGCTTATGACAAATGAGCACCTGCACTCCCGTTTCACTCCTTGATTTATGGACTAAAATTTTGCAAAAGGAAAGAAAACATTCTAAATGGGAAATTTAATGATAATAATTTTACAATGATAATAGCATTTTGGGGTGAGGGATCCACGAACCAGTCGTTTGTCCAATGGAGCAAACTCCTGTGACATTCTCCAGAAACCCACAGGTTTCTTGAGAATTTTAGATGAGCAGAAGCACACCCAGGTTGGACCAAAAAAGGACAGAGAGAGGATGAAACGAAAGGAGGCTGTTGGGCCCCAACTCCACTCCATTCTTCTGGCAGGAAGCAGGTTGAAGGTAGTGCTACCTATTATGAAGAAGGAAAGGCAACTCAGAGCAAACCTGAGAGCAGGGGGCAGAGCAGAGAGCCATGGACGATGATTCCCCGGCCTCGAATCCAGCGGTTTGCCGGGCTGGATTGCAAAATTGCTTCGGATTGGTGACGTCTTACCCTCCGTTTTCTGCCATATTGAATGGGAACGTCCGTAGCTGGTAACCCATGCCCGTCCCGCCACTGCGTGGTCACGGCAGGTATCTTGTCTCTCCGGTGTCACAGGTTCATGGATGGGGCAGAATTGTGCCCAGAAGTAGAGGACTCATCTGCACCTGATTTAGAGAGCGGGATCTGGTCCTGCGGGAACCGATGAGATTTGGGGCTTTGAGTTGATGCAGTGATGGGGTGAGACCTTCAAGGGTTTTAGGAAGCTTGAGGGATGGGCATGTGCCTCAGGGACCTGGGGTAGAGTGCGTTAGACAGGATTTTGGTCCCTATGATTTAGGATCTGGAGTTAAGCCCATGAATGTGTTATATAACATGGTAAAGGAGACTTTTCAGATATAATCATGCTACTAAGTAAATGACTTTAAGACAGAAATATGATGTGGCTTTATCCTGTTGAGCTCAGTGTAATCACACAAGCCCTTCAAAGAAGCAGAAGAAGAAGACAGAGATTTGAAGCACAGAAGTATTCAATAGAGCATCACTGGCTTTGCAGATGGAGGGACCCATGAGCCAAAGAAAGAATGTAGAGGCCTTCTGGCCATCCGCCAGCAAGGAAACAGGCACTTCAGTCCTCCAAATGCACGGAACTGAATTCTTCCAATGTCTAAGTGAGCCTGGAAGAGAGCCCTCCCCCAGAACCTGCAGACCAAAGCCCAGCCTGGCCAACACCTTGATGTTGACCTTGTGAGGCCCGAGACAAGACTCCAGCCCCGCCTTGCTGGGCTTCTGATCTACAGAACTCCAAGGTAATAGATTCATGTCGTAAGCCTTTACGTTTATGGTCATTTTTACAGCGGCAATAGAAAACTAACATATTTTCTCAGCCTTGTGACAGGAAAGGACCTTCTTCTCACTCACCAGGACAGTCCCAGGCCCTCCCGCTGGCCATGGTTACTCCACTTAGAGCAGGTGGGGCAGCCTTGAAAGAAAGGCTCATTTGCATAAGGCAAAACTTCTGTAACATAGTCATTATGCAGCACGCTATAATCCCACCTCCTTCGGTTAAAATATGTGCGCTTTCGGTGACATTTTAATTCATCCTAGACATTTCCCCTCTAGCGATCACTGTCTGTGGGTAACAAATTTTACTTGAAGTAAGAATAAGGCTTTAGGTTTTCATTCCGATTATTTTTTCAAGCATACTGTAAGCCCGAGGCTTTCACGAGGGCTGGGTTCTCAATGGCTCTGTGGGAACCGGGAGGGGGGACAGAGAAGCTGCCACAGGGTGGGGTTGGGGGAGACCTGTGATCTAGGTCAAATGAGATAGAGCAACTGGATTCAGGGGTGGCTGCAGGGGGTAGAGCCAGGGCAGGTCCCTGGGGCCATGGTATGTAGCCATGCTATTACACAATTTTTATTGTTTTTACAACAAACCTGCTATCTGCCCTCCCTAACCCAGATTCCACTCAGATTTTTCTCTACAGCACTTGTTAATTTCTAATTCTCCATGAAGACCAGAATTTATGTCTGCTTTATCCACCGCTGCTTATATCCAGCCCCTAGAATAGCACACACAGTAGGCCCTCCATGAAATATTCACGGAAAAAAAAAGATGAATGACCACACTCGAATTTCAAAGGACCAGAAAGGACAAGAGCAGATATAAAGAGACCCGTTAGGGGCCTAACGCGTGACTCCTTTGAGACATGGCAATGCTTGGACACAGGTTGTGAATTTCACTTTCATAAAAGCATATTATTTACAAATGATAACTTTATTGTCGATTCCTCATAGCAAACTGGTTCCCGCCGTATGTGCTTATTTATTTTGGCAGAACTCTCATATCGATAGAGCACCTGTGTTCCAGCTGATACAATTTCTGACGCGAATATTGGTCGATCCTTTTGTTTACAAGAAACACTAAAGTCAAATCATAAAGACCTATGTCAGAGCTTCCCTCATCAATGACCTGGCTTTTTTTTTTTTTTTTCTGAATGGGCTGATAATTTTGAGTGCTAGGCTCATTCCCTCTAATTTTTGAGTTGTTCTCATTGTAATGCTGAAAAGCATGACACACTTTTGAAAGTAATGCACATTATAAAGATTTCCCCAGCACTTTCTTAAGTCTCAACAACTAGCACAGCAATAAATCAAGCTCTGATAGGTGACATTTGCCAATTTCATAGTGACATTATGTCCCCGTGGCAGATGTCAAGCTGCCAACGTGACATCGCTGTAGGCAGGGTCGGGAAGGGACACTCACGGCTGTGTCCGATTCCCATAGCGGCACTATGGTGATGAAAATCATCTCAGGAGCAGAGATAACAGTAAAATGTAGCAAAATATCTGGGAAGTGATAGTTTTAAATATTTCTTACATTTATTTTCAGTATCACTTATTTGCTTGTAAGTGAATATCATTTCATTTTTCATCATTAATTTTTCATAATTCGATATTTAATATCCAGCTCACAAAACACTGAGAAGTGTCACACTCAGCTGTCACGAGTCAGTCCAAGCCAAGCACACAGCTGGCACAGAATGACGCTGCTAGACGCGTGGCTCGCAGACCCGGATGGATAGTCTGTCAGCCACTCAGAGAGGAGATGGCGTGGATGAGGGACCAGGGACAGGGGAGGTGTGAGGCTGGGATCGCGGAACGAGAGCCAGACATGTCGACGGAACCTGCACGTGCTGGTGCCCAGTCCACAGGTGGACGCACGAGGCTGGACCAGCTCAGAGAATGGATGGCCGGGGATGGAGAAATGACACCGGGGGCCTGGGGCGGATTCCCCAGGGAAGGAGCCGAGAGCAAAAGAGGAAGAGCTGGGTCCAGGCCTCAGAAAGCTGCATTTAACGGCCAGGTCAGGTCGAGCCTGCAAATGAAGCCGAGGTCGGTCCGCCACGGGCTGAGCGGAAAGCCAGAACGTGAGGCGACCGGTGGCACTGAGGACAGTTCCATCGCAGCGTGCGGTGCGATCCAGATCCTGGAGGACTGAGGACGGAACCAAAAGTCCGGAAGCAGAAGCTATGATTTTTTTTCTCCTTAGCAGCTTGGCTATATAAAACGGTGAAAATGTTTTATATAGATGCGGGGTAACAGGGTTGAGGGAGAGTATTTTTCGTGTGTGAGAAATGAAAAACCTTGTTCAAATCCAAAAGCTATTCTACACAATAATTTCTGCTTTTAAAAAAAAAAAAAAAAAAAAAGGACCTCCAGATAACACGTGGCTTTCAGGACTGGCTTCTTTTCTCTCAGCGCGGGTTTCAAGCTGCGTGCCTGTCCCACCGCGTGCCCACGCTGCCTCCTCCGGTGCCAAGTCACGTCCAGTGCATGGATGAACCACGTCTCATTTATCCGTTCATCAGTTAGTAGATACTTAGGTGGCTTTTGCTTTGGGGCTATTATGAAAAAAAGGCTGCGTAAATACTGCCGTACACGTATTTGTGTGGACTTAATGCTTTTATTTGTCGTGGGGAGAAGTGGAGTCTCCGGGTCACATGGTCAGTATGTTTAGCCATTCGAGGAACTGCCAGGTTGTTTTCCAAGGCTCAGGGGCCATTGACAGTCCCTCCTGCAGTGCGGGAGGGCGGGGTTCCCAATTCTCATCGACCTCCCCAATACCTGCTGTCGTCTGTCTTTTGGATTCTAGCCGTCCTAGCTGGGGCGAAGCCTTAGCTCATCGTGGTTGTGATTTGCGTGGCTGGTCTTTATGTTCTTGAGCCCACTTATCTCATATTGATTTCATATAATCGCATCAAGTATACTATGTTTACATTCATAGATGTTATAGGAAATATAAATGAAAACGTAATAGAAATGTAATATGTAAAATATAATAAAAATATAATAGAGAGTTAGTAGATTCCTATGTTAGAAACCCTAATATTAGCCCTAAATACCTATATTAGGAAATAGGCAAATTCATTAGGACACAGTCACTTAGTAGCAGCTGTTTTTTGAATTTGTTTGTGGTGAAGTTTTCTTCAACTCAAGGCTTTCAATCCAGAGTTATCGATCCAGGTCGTGCGTAATACTTGAAGAAGAATCCCTCATTTTGGATTTTCTTTCAGCTTTTTTATTTCTTTATTGTTTGTATATTTAATGGTTGTAGCTATTGAAAATGTTTTCTACATTTTTTCCAAATACTATCTAGTTATCTACAATCCTTATTTAATAATTAACGGTTTCCTCTCTAATTTAAAATACTGTCTTTAAATTCTTGTATCTAATTGGGTCTATGTACGGGGTTCTTTTTCATTTATTCATCTTGTCTATTGATTTAATTATTGCAATTTTATTTTAAAATTCTTTTTCAGAAAGCTTATTTATTTCTCCTTTTTTAAAAATGCTATTAGGTTTTTACTGCAATGGTATTAAATGCATAGATTAACCAAGAGAGAGTTGACAATTCTCGTAAGCAGAGTCCTGTCCAAGCAGAGTACGCTTTTTCATTTACCGAGTCTGTCATATTCTTTTTATAGTGTTTTCCTGTTTTCTTCATCATGGTTTTCAACCCAACAACCTAGATTCAACCATTGCTAATATCCTACTTTATTTACTTTACGCGCACATACACACTACGTATATATTACACACATATGAAATATATATAAATGTATATATATATGTATATGTATATAGAATGTTTTAAAGTACATTGCAGAAATCATGGCTCTCTAAAAAATAAAGATATTTCTCTACATAGACACAATTATTATCAAAGATAAAATTAATAATTATTCTAATACGTAGGTCATTTTCAGGTATATCCAATTGGCCCTGAAATGACTTTTATGGCAGAAAACAGAGATCATGAATTGCATTCAGTGTTATATCTTGAGTCGGATATATTTCATATTGGTGAGAAAGTATATACCTATTCTTTTCTTATTAATGTGAGATGTAGAATTTATCAACTCTTTTCAGCGTCTAAGGCGAAGGTTATAAACTTTTTCTTTTTTGCTCTATTAATGTGGTGACTCATTAGTAAAAGATTTCCTCATATTGAAGTTACCATATTTTGGAAACAATATTTTCCTGGTATTATTTTATCCGATGTGTTGCTGGATACTGTTACAAATTGAGATTTGCTTGTAGTTATTGTTTTTCTTGCTATTTTTCTTAACCTTTCATAACAAAGTTAACTTGTTTTAATTTTTTTAAGTAAGATTTTCTTCTTTTCCTAGGCCATGAAATAGTTTAAATAGCATTGTATATATTTCTGCTTGCTGTATGGTGATATACTGTCCCCACAAACCAACTCTCCTACTGGTAAAACCTATAAACATCAAAAAAATTGTAACTTTGGTTTACTCTCCCCTCCGTATTACTTCCATGTTTCAACTTCTCTCTCTTCCCTGAGCCCTCGTGTGTCTGATTTTTCTTTTTTTTATGCTTCATATTGTTTGATGCTGATAACTTCATGAGGTTTCACAGATTTTCTGAAGATATATTTAGCTTCAATTTCCGTCTCTTCCACGGCAACTTTCTTCCGGTCTGTATTCTCGACCTGACATGTTCCTGATCGGCCATTTTTTCTTGCCTTTTTCTTCAAGTGACGTCAAGATCCTATGGTGATTTATTTTCGATTAGTCATCTCGACTGAAGCATTGTGTATGGGACTGGGGCCCAGACCATGTTCTAGGCTAGGAAGAATTTTCTTTCTTATCTAGAATTATAAACATGGGTTGGTGATCTTAGCCTTCACTTCTTCCTGGCCTGGTTTCTGAACGTGTCACCTACTGGGGTTGGAATAAGTCACCTACGCCGGCCTGGGATGGAGTCACAGTCCTCACTCACGGCTCATACGGGAAAGAAGAAGCAAGACGGACAAGAACACTCGATGACACTCCCCGTGTCAGGCGCTCCGATAAACACTGTTCGAATATTTTGCCACCTTTAACTCTCAGAACAGCTTCATGAATTTAGTATAATTATCCTTATTTTTCAGTTGGACAACGTGAGCCAGGAGGAGTGAAGTTCCTGGCCTAGTATACAGATCCGGTAAGGGGTGTGATGGGATCCTGACGGCTCCAAAGTTCACTCTGTGTAGTTCTTTTGCTCATTTGGCAAATATTCTTAAGTATAAGCTCCCGAGTTAAGCTATTGTCCCCTAAAACACGCCTAAAACGCCTGTCCTGCTTACCTAGAAGAAAGCGTTCTGCAGATTACAGCATCAATAAATGTTCTCTGCCATTAGTGATGTCGTGATAATTGATATTAATAGCATAAGTGGGTGGGAAGAAGCACCTCAGGAGTCCCGTCGAACAACCACTTGCGTCGCGGAGGGTTTGCTCGCTCCTCAGTACAGCGGGGCGGTCGGGCGGCGGTTTCTGCGGGCGGAGTGTCTGGTCTGGATCCTGGGGACACCTCTTCCTGGGTGAGCTTCGTTTTCCTCACTGTAAAATTTGCTATTAGCCTGTGTGTTTAATCGGGGTAAGGATCGAGGAAGATAATCCTATAATTTGCATCGCGATGCCTGCTCAACGAATATAAAGTGTTATGGTTATCATCGTCATATTTCGACCTGAGTCAATGAATAGAATTAGAAGGGGGTCCCAAGAAGAATGGCACACAGACCCTGGAACCATGCGGGCCCAGACTTTAACGGACTCATCCTCACTCATGAAACTGACAGGAGATCGATTCAAAACCAAGATGTGAAATTCTTCAGTGGCAGTGGGGACATGTGGCCATGCTCGGTCACACGGGGCTACGCAGTAGGAAGGGACGGCCAGCGAAAGGCTGTGAGCAGGGAATGGAGGGGGAAGCTCCTTCCGGTCCTCCCTTTGCCTCTCCAGGAGCGCAAACGCTCTGCTTGGTCAACTGGAGGACCCAAAACATGTGTCCTCGGCTGGCCGTTCCCCAGAAGACGCGGACCAACCTTCGTGCGGCAGCCTTCCCCACCAGCTGACACCTCTGCCCAGCACGGCTTCCGATGTCACACCCACGTTTCCTTAGTTTCATTCAAGCTCTCGGGTGTTCGCAGCAGCTTATTCGGGAGCCACATTGCAGAAGCTTCCAAGAACAATGCAGCGTCTACTCCTGTGAGTGTGTACCGCCCCGGCCGGGCCCCTTAGACCCACCTTGGTTACAGCAAGAGCAAGACACCCTTGTTTTTGGGGGGTGAGCCTTTGTTCTTTCTGATTCTCATACACATCAGTAGCTTACTCTCATTTTTTTTTGTTTCTAAAAACATTTCAGAGTATAAATTGTGGCATGGAAAATCATGTGTTTCCTCTGGTTCCAGATAAGGAAAGCTGTAAATAATTTAAAGTTCCTGCTGTGCAAGATTACCCCAACAGAAAGTGTGTTTTTTATGCTCGGCGCTGAGGAGGGTCAAAGAAGAAATTGTGCCAATTTCCCTACAGGTGAAATTTTAGCTTCTTTATAACGTAAGCACTTTGACTCTGAAATAAGTCATATAATGAGATTTCTTGCAGGGCATGCCAGTATTAATGCGGGGCCATAGGAATAACAGCCCACTTTTAATTCTCTCAAAAAAAAAAGACTCATACCATTGATTGAAAACGTGTGCATGGGACCATGAAGTCACACCCAGGGACCAAAGGCCATGCTCCCAACACACTGAAGTCACCACAACTGTCTCGGGTGTGACACCAAACTTACATGACGAGAGACTGTTTTGTAGCACGGAATTCTGATTCGTATGCTATCTGCATCTCTATAAGCCACTATATTTTGAGATATCAATGTGACCTACTTGTCATCCCTTAATTAACAGGTTATCACGAAGCGGGACCCTGTCTGGTGTCCTCTGACCCTCTGTGCCTCGTGAGCGCCTCCGAGACGTCCTGCTGTCTGGGCGAGGCCTGTAGGGTTTCCCTCCTCTGTGTCTCTGTTAGTGCCGAGTCTGATCGAGCTCTATTCTTAAGGACCGGAAGGTCTCAGGGCGAGAGGAGGGAAGCCATCTTGCCCAGATGCCTACAGGAAGCTCCTGTTCAGACCCGTTTTGTAGTGAGGGCTGCTTCCCTGGGTACCAGAACAGCGGCTCCCGGATCAGCTAAGTGGTCCCAGATCTCCAGGTCTGGGAGGGGCTGGGCCATCAGTCTCCATAAAGACAAAGCACGTGCATTAGCAGAAGAAAGGGAAGGAAGGAAGGAAGGGCAAGGGAAGGAAGGAAGGAAGGGAAGGAAGGAAGGCGAAGGAAGGAAGGGAAGGAAGGAAGGAAGGAAGAAATGATTTTTGAAAACACTGCCTCCCATCAAACAGCCTCCACAGCTGCGGCAGGAGGGGTGTCGTGGGGTCCCCTGACTATAGGAGACGAAAGGGTAAATCTTCAGCTACCTTCCCTGCAGAAGTTCCCCTTCGCTCAGGCCCTTCGCTCTGCCGAGCACGTCCAGGGCCGCAGCTGGTGCTGCAGGCGTCCGCGTGGCGAGCTCGCCCCACCTTCGCCCTCCTGTTCAGACGAAGGATCTTCAGAGAGGCTCCCCACGACCTGGAACGGGCTGGACCTTCCTTACGTGCTTGTCACACTTCGCGGTGGCCACCGTCTTTCAATATTTCCTTCTCCCTTCAGTTATAAACTCCGTGGGGAAAGGGACTGTGTCTTGTTCATTCTCGGAGCCAGCTGGTCAGCACTTAACAATTATCGAATCAATGGGCTCAAGGTGTCTCACTGAATACTTTTAACTCTGTTACGTGCAGGTGACAGGCTCTGTGTTCTCTTGAAACCAAGAGGTCATTGTGTCCTTTCTTAGCTTCTTCCTGGGTTGGTGTACACTCTGCTTTTGCATTCATGGCTTGGTTGGCCACTTGGGATCTCGAGGGAAGACCAGTGACCAGCCCACAGAGGGGCTTCTTCGGCTCCCTGCCCTCAACAACCTCCTCCACCTGGGTCCACGGTGTTTGTTGTAAGTTTCACCTGTGTGGGATGGAACAGTCTAGAAGCCATCTTGCCTCACGGTGGCTTCAGGCAGGGCCATGTCTCTGTAGCCCTTAGAGAAACAGAACCGTTGGTCTTTCAGACTTTTCCACAGAATGCACCTCACCCTCCAGCCTAAACAGTGGAAGTTTCTGGTTGAAACAAACCCCAGGGGCAGATGTGTATGATTCCCTTTTAGTGGTTTTTCTCCCCATTATGGGTGGGAAGTTTTGGGGAGCCAGGGCGTGTGTCGTCTTGAGTGGTCATAGAAGACGAGATCAGTGAGTAAATACCTTTGGAGGGTAGCTGGTTTACGTCCTCTCTGAGCTTTACGGCAAATCGGATTCACTTTGAAAATATCCATTTATGATTATTCTTTTAAATCCAGAATGGGTTTCTCGTCACATGACAGGATCGCGAAGCAGAGGGCTTGATGGCTAATCTTTACAGGCTGCTGCCATCGTCTCTGTCACTCTCTGGATGAAAGGGGTCTTGGCATTATGGCTGCCATTTGACAACCTGCTTTGTCACCGACCTCCCGAGAAATGGACGTGGAGTGAATGGCCACTCACACGGCGAGGATGACAGAACCCAGGCTCAGCATCTGGTCTCCTATCGGGCATGTCTCCCCAGTGAATGTTCAAACCTCCAAAGCAGAGCGTGAGTATTATATGCATTATGTTTCGCCTCCAAGCTTTATTCTGTAAGGTATAAACCCCCTCTTCCTCGCATCCTCTCTCCTAGGTACTTAGCAGCAACCTACAACATTCCTTTTCTCCTTGGAAATCATTTCAAACACATTTACCCCCAAAGAGTGCAAATTTAAGGGTTCATAGAATGCCTTTCCCTTCGCTTTTAGCCCTACTTCAGTAATCCCAAACGCCAAGAGTGTGCCATAGCTGTCCTTGACTGGCGCTGAGCCTGGGCTGCTGATGGGCTGGGCGGAGGACTCCAGAGAAAGCATGTGCCCCTGTGCATAATGGGGACATGGAGCTGCCAGTCACTCAGGTGCAGTGACTACTCCCTGGAGACTGATTGCAGGGGAGCTCAGAAGTACAGCCACCAGCAGTGTGTGGGGGCCCAGTTCCGCCACGGTGCTGTAATCCTGTGGATGAGGCTATGGCTCCTCCTAAGCTGTAAACACAGCGACTATCATCTGTCTGTTGAATGGCAGGAGGCCCCTGAACCCATGCCTCTGCCTAAGTCGGGAAGATTCGGATCACATGGGTAGGAAGAACCCCAATGCGATGTGACTCAGGAATGCCTTCCGGACAAGTGGTCTTGCTGGCCTTCTGTGTGACAGGAGGTCCTACCTCGCCAGGGACAGTCACAGAAGGAAAAGAGCAGGTGGTGAAACCCTTCAGTCACCCTATATCCCCAGAGGCCCCTGGAAACGGCTGCTGTAGAGAAGCTATTTGTGTGTTTTGGCAGCGTTGGGGCTTTTTGAATAAATATGTCCATGTGGGATTCTAGGCTCACAGCCTTGGGAAATTAATTCACAGCTGGGGAGGGCATGAGAGAACCTGGAGCGAGAGGTACCTAGCTCTGGAGGGGTATGTTCCCCTTCCAGACAGTTAGAATGAGAACCCAGGATCCTTCCTCTCTCAAACCTCCAGGTCGCTTCTGGGAAGGGAGGCGAGGCAGCTGCCTCTTCCTCCCGTATAGAAGCAGAGAACGTTCAATCTTCACCTAGACACAGATGTTGAAATGTGTGTAGGACACAGGCCTGGCTCTCACCACGTCACCCCAGGGGGAGGAATGGGATGTGGTCATTACTTGTTTTCCAAATGAATAAGGATCACCTGTCTGTAATCCAGAACACCTCCTGTGCACATTCAAGATAAAGTTAATAAAGATGAATAGAAACCCAGCAGCATTCACAGGGAAAAGGCAGCCTACCTTCTCTCTCTCCCAGCGTCCCTCCCAATCAGTGGAGGGGAGGGAGGGGCTGGCTTGAAGGGAGAGAATGGGGTCCACGAGGGAATTCTCGCTCTTTCTAGTTCTGTGCTTGGTACTGTTTTCTTTGCCAAGTACACGGGGTTGACTTTAAGTCTGTTAAATCAGGGGTTTTCAACCTCAGCACTCCTAACAGTTTGGGCCGGATAATTCTTTCTTGTGGGGACTGTCCTGTGCATTGTACGAGGTTGAGCAGCAATGGTAGCCTCTATAAAGCAGACGCCACTACGAATGTTCCCACCCAGAGTCGTGCCAACCAAAAATGTCTCCAGGCATTGCCAGGTGTCCAGCAGAGGGCAAAATCGCTCTGATTGAGAAGCACGATTTTAAATGCACATATGACACTATGTGTCTATGCATCACATAGCGCTAGTCACGGGTGACACTGAAGGAGCTGGCCTTTTGCACGGGCACATCCAATCGTTACCTACTGCTCTGTGGAGGTCTTCCTAGACACTCCCACAGGTAAACCCCATTTAAATGATCACCAGAAACTGCAATCTAAAATGATGCTTATTCTGCAAATGCCCCCTGGAAACAGCGTCGATTATATGGGTCCACTTAAAAGAGAATGTCAGAGTCGGGGACTAACACAGAAGATGCTTTTTTTGAGATCAGCATTTGATAGAGGAGAAGGGACAGACTTCTGAAGGGAAAAGGATGCAGAAATCAAAGACCAGTGGTGCCAAAGACTAGATTCACTTAATAGAGAATTTTGCAAAGTATGAGTGAGCACCACTGAGCGTTGAAACATTTAGAAAACAGAATGTGCAGCATTTGAGAACACCGTACAAATTAGCTAAGTCTTGGATACGAAATGAGGTCCATCTGAGACCCAAGAAGAGAGCAGTCAGCTCAGGTGAGGGCGTGGCAAGGAGCCATCCTGACAGCCAACACCTTTACCTCCCTCTGCTCTGCTCCCGCCACCACTCGTCTCCTGGTGACTTCAGAGTTCACCGGCCACCACTGCCCCTCCCCCCTCTACTCGCAATGTCCCCCTGCTAAGCTGATGACTCTCATTCCCTGTGCATCGCATGGCTATAAGAGCCATCGCTTCTGGAAGTCCCAACAGGGACCCGGCACTGGGCTTGACACTGATCACGTATCAATGAAGCGGGCGTTCCCGCCACCCCACGCATGAGGAGCCTGGGGCTTAGGACGTCTACTCAAGCTCATCCAGTGGAGTGTGGTGCCAGGCGCAGAACCCACGTCTCACCCAGAATCCATGTTCTCTCTGCCGTCCCGTCCAGCATCCCAACGTGCCTTGAATTTTCCAGGAAGTTACTGACTTCAGATTCTCTGGGAACTCGGGACCCTTTAGTACACATGCATGTGTCAGATTACTTACTCTCCTTTGTGTTTGGAAAGGAAATTTCTCGTGTTGACGTGTGAATCTAGTGGCACGCAATTCTCCAGCCTTCGCTTTAGTCCACACACACACACACCCCCCACACATACATGTGTAAAATACACCTCCTTATTTTGAACAGCTGACATTTCAACTTTAGGGAAGCCCCAAACTGAACAAAGATCTGTTTGCTGTCAAATACGACACCGTCACGCCCCGCCCACCGGCGATCATCGTGCGCCCCGACCCAGTCGACGTCACACGGACTATTTGTTTCACAGCTTTTTCCAGTGCTTCGAAACTCGCACCCTTGCGGGGGGGTGCTGAGAAATTAACCAGCGTGGAGGTGTTCTGGTTTTTCTGCAGCATGCTGACCCGATCGGTATCGTATAACGTTGAAATATTTTGATGTTTTTTTTTTTTAAGTTAACTTTGCTTGTTTCCTTTGGTTTCTGAGTTTCTCTCCCATTTGTCATTTCTAGTATAATTTTTTGGGTCTACCTCTAAGTAGTCCTTTGTGACTCTACACTGAGTATTTCTTGTTCTTTGTGTTGTTTCTAAAGAAATCGCAATTTTCTGGGTTCTAATTAAAGTGTCCCACAGGACACTCCAGTTTTCTTTGGCTCTGTGTAATATTGTGCAATTTCTTCTATCGTGCTTTCTGCTCCTCTTTATGATGCTGAGTTCTTCTCCACTGTGTTGCCTTAAATGCCCATAAGAACCATAGATATATGTATGTTTATTATACCTTTCAAAGTTGGTGACACAAATATTGGATTCAGCCTCCTCTTGACAGTCCAACACTCGACATGTGGAGATAATTGCACATCCCCGGCTAATCCGATGAGCCCATAGGTGAGGATCAGACAACTCTGCTGAGATCTCACCCTAGAGTAGGATGTACAGGCAAATTCTGAAAGAATTCTATTCTTCTTATTAAAAAAATAATGATCTGTCTTCTCATTCCAGGTAGATATAGTAGGACACGGTAGACCTGTACAGCCACTGCAAAGTTTTTCTTTAAAAAAAGCTGGATAAATCACACAGCTCTTGTTTGTAAAAGATCGGAGAGCTAGAGAAGCAAAGTGACTAGAAGAACTAGCCTCAGAGGCACCAGAGTCCCTCGTCACTGGGATGTCATTGCTGACCCTTTCCTCCTCTTGGCATATTTGCCAGTTCTGGACATGAGCTGAACGTTAGGCTTAGTGCAAAGTGAGGGATGCTGCTAGTAGACACCGGGCAGTCCCCTGTGGATGGAGTGACGGGCTGGAGACCCGCATAGCCCCCGAACACACATCTTCCCCGTGAGATGTTTGCTAAACTCTGCTCCAGTGCTGGATGCTGGATGCTGGATGCAGGATGCAGGCACAGATGGCAATTTTATACTGTAATGCAGTGCTTAAGAGACTAAGTCCCATTAGAGATAGAAGCTCTGCGACCAACACAAAGCCACTCTCCCTCTCAAGTCATCAATTGTATTTGAACTTGTGTGAGGGAGAGCTAAGCTCAAAACTCTGAAGGACAAGACATTCAGAGCTGAGGAAACAGAAACTTTCCGATCAGAAGTCTGAGAAAGTCATGCCTGATGGGGAGCTTGGCACAGAAGCAGAATGACATCTCCCGCCGGCTCCCTCTGGAGACAATGTCCCCGGAGAGGGAGGGGCCTGCAAAACGTATATGAGCAGTCAAGGCATTGGCCAGACCTTCTGAACTTGTACAAGGTAAAGGGTTAAAGACCTGAGCAAAATATCTCTGAGGGATGGAATGTTCTGGAACAAGGGATCTAGCAAAAGACTAGCAGCACCACACCCAAGAAGTGGGAATTTACCAGATAGGGGGGACAAATCTTGCTAAAATTGCAATCCAGCCCCAACTTAAGATAATCTTAGTTGAACTGAAGTGACCAGCCCTTTGTCCTCTGTACTCACAGGGTATAAGAAAACCCTGACTGGTGACCGATGGAACATACTATCTAGAGCACATATGATTTACTTATACTTAAAACAAGAAAAATCTGGACAAAAAAAAAAACAATGACTTTATATGATCTATATATACGATACATATAATATAGACCATATGTACATTTAACTGTTTGTGTTTGAGTGATTTTTTTTTTAGAATATTGATATCCATTTTCAATCTTACTGAATTCTGGTTAAAAAAAAAAAATGTAGTCTTTGGAATTACTCCTTTGAGAATTAATGCGTTCTTTGTTGCCTAATATATGATTAACAGTTTGACAGTCCCATGAATATATCCCCTTAATAATGCCATAAGTTCAATGCTTTTTTTTTTTTTTTTGAATGAAGGATAATAAAGACTGCCAGACAGACAAAGACTGAATGAATTCACAGCTAACAGATCTGTCCTACAAGAAATGGTGAAGTAAGCTCTTTAGGAAGAAGGACAATGATACAAGTCACGAACTGGGCTCTACATAAACAGAGGAAACCAGTATCTGTCCAGCTGGGCGGCCTGGCATAGGAAGATGGAAGATGGCATAAGGAACATATTCGATTGGGAGTTGCTCGGCCGATGATGATCGGAGTTACACTTACTGTATCCAGTATTTGTGGATTATAAGCATTATTTGGTGTTAGAACATGTCTGTTTCATGTGTCCCTTAGCTCAATTTTGAATTCAGAGACCCCGAGCATTTACACTGACATGATTTCCATTACGAGGTGGCCCCATAAATACTGTGTGCTTCTGGGTTCAAAATTACTTTGCCCTTCAGAACGACCCGAGGGAAATCTTGAGAAAAATATCTTCTGAATGAATAAAGTTCACAGTGCTGTGTCATGAACATGACCCGAGGTCCAAGTGAGACGCCGTGCGGTCTTCGGCGCCCACTGAGTTTGGGACTTACGCTCAGCTCTTCTTTGGAGCCCACTTTCTACTATGACATTGACCGAGAATGTCGTGGTTTTGGTAAGCTTTTGGAATCAGCATTTAGTGAAGGAGACTGACATGCAACCCTATTCAGGAGATACCCACTTATGGGGCAGTGGAAAAAAGAGATCCAGATTTTAATCCAGACTCCAGATAAGGATAATACTCTTTTGCCTGCATTCTGCATCTGTAAAACGGGCCCAGGATAAGTGCCTCGTAATGTCCAGGAAACTTAGCCCTGATGTCTGAACCACACGTGCCCATCAATCTGAGCTCATTGCCAGGGTTGCAGGCTGCTGCCTGCTCCGTGGTTCCGTAAGATTTCCACCAAGTAGTAAAAACATTGGTCACTTTGCTTCCGATTTGCAATCCTGGGAGATTTCCTGAGTTAAAGCGAGCAGGTTTGTGCCCACGGATCTACTTAGCCGTGTTTGTCCTGCAGCCCATGACCATGTGCAGTGGATGGCACAAAAGACAGGTTCCGGTCGGCTGAATTCCTAGAGGCCCCTTCTGTAGATAAAGCTGTTCTCTTCCTCTGTAGGTGATGACGTCCAAACCCCAACCATTCATTCTACAAATATTTCTGTGCTGTGCTGAACATTCCTGATATGATGGCAGACGAAACAGACGTGCACCTCCTCTCACAAAACGCACTGTCTACGGAGGAAGATGGATGTTAACCACCTAATCCCACCAGTATTAAACCGTAGTAAGTGTGAGGATGAAAAACACAGCGTGGGCAGCGGGTAAGGGCCCGTGATCACAAGTAAAGGAAATGGGGAGCTCGAGTTAGCTGGGCTCAGAAAGCTTCCCGGGAGGAATGCTGTTGGCTCCGAGATGCTAAAGGTTGGGAGCGGAGCTCAGCGGATGGCAGGCAAGATGAAAATGTGGGAGGGTATCATCATACAAGCAACGCGCTGACAAATTTTTCCTATAAAGGACCACCTAGAAAACGTTTGCAGACCACATCTGTCACAGGTACTCAACTCTGCCATGATAGCACAAGCCACAGACAATAATAAGCAAATAGAAGCGGCTCCGATAAAATTTTTATTTATGGACACTGAAATGTGAATTTTCTATAATTTCCTCATGTCACAAAATATCCTTCCTTTGATTTTTTTCTCGACTATTTAAAAATATAAAAGCCATCCTTCACTCGTAGGTTAGACAAAAACAGACAGCAGACCAGATTTGGCCTATGGCCTGTAGTTTGTAGACCCGAGGTAAGCAAAGGAGGAGGACTCGGCGGGCAGTGCACAGCCTGGATGAAAGGCCCGCAAAGACAGGGCTGAATACGATGAGGGATGCCGGAGAACCGTTCTTTCCCAGAATCCATGCACAAATGGAAGCTGCCATTTTAAACAAATGCTACACAAAAGGCAGGCATTCCATTACAGCTGCTTAGGGTCATATGAAACTGTTTACTGCTGGGGCCAGGAGAAAGGTATCAAGTTACCTTATTTGCATGTAAGGATAATTCACAATTGCCCAAGGTCAAGGGAATGTCCTTAGGAGGCCTCATTTAAGGAGCGATTTCCTCTCCTCTGGTGATTTGTGGTCCTCCAGTTCAGACTGCTTAGAAATTCATTCCCAGCTGCTAATGAGTATCAGTTAGCAGAACTCAGAGTATCCCGAGATAGCATTCTTTTCCTAAAGAAGAGAAGCTCAGGAAATCTGCGGAGGCTTTCATTATAGCGACAATTAGGTGTCAGGTACCATTCTGGGCTTTAGTAACTCATAAACTCAACAATGCTGAGATGCAAGGATGAGCGTCAGTTCAGGGGGAAGCAGTGAAGAAAACAGACAGGACCCTCCCTCGTGGACCTTACAGTTTAGAGGGGGGGAAGATTTGGCACGAGCGTACAAAATTATGTATGTTCATAACCGAGACAGCCAAAAAGGAAACGTATAGGAAAACGAGAAGCAATGAAACAGGTTTCATCGTTCAGAGTGGGAGGGTGGGGTGACTTCTCTATTGATAGAACAACTCTGAAGCTGGAAAGGGCTTAGAATATTGGAGAAACTCAGCGATGGCCTTTGGGACCACATCCACTGAGGATGGATAGGTCAAGGCCAAGACTCCAACAAGGGCAGATCCCACAGGACCTCCTTGGCCCTGCGGAGGAGTTCGGATTTTATTCTTTGTGCACAAGAGAGCGTCAAGGGATTCGAAGCAGGAAAGCATCACTCTATGATGTTGACGTTTTAACAGGAGGATAAGTGGTGGGCAGACCTCAGTAATGGACCTGGGTTTCTAAGGGCAACTAGAGTTTTTAGAATAATTTTTTTAAGTTTTCAATTACAGTCCACATATAATAGTCTGCTCTGCCATCTTGACCGGAAGCATAAGGGCAACTAATGTAATGATGTTCCATCGTATGTAGAAGTAGACTAACACCACTGGGCTCCTGGTGCTGCAGCTTCACCTCCTGGCTCATCCAGGAGAGTGAGAAGCAATTCATTGTAAACGTGTCCCCTTGTCCGTGCACCAACCGGAAGTGAGCACACACGAGTTAAGGACCTCTACTGTGCGTGTGGGGCTGTACTTAGCACCACAAGGGGTCCAAGAGGTGGAGGTCGGCTGCTTGCCCATCCTTGTCCAAAGCCATAGAATATTCAGGAAACAACTCCATGTTCGAGGTTCAGAAATATGGCACTTAAAGTTACAGGAGAATCCAGTGGAGTTTTTTTTATTGAAAGGTATATTCTTTCTCAGATAAAATAAATTAACATGATGTTGCAAGGTTCTTTTTAAAGTTCTGTGAATGTCGAAATAAACTTTCCACCTCATTTTTCTGTATGCATCTTTTCTCTGCTTAATTCATTCTCAAAAGATAGGATATAAGGCAAAAATCACTTACTAAAGGATTATCCCCATCGAATTCATTGGGGATTCTTATATACTGTATTGCCAAAATGCTGAATATCACCCTCACTTTTCTCAAAAATAAAAGAGTAAGAATGCCTACTGATGAACAAAGTACCATATTCCTTATTAAAATGTACATATCATCTTTGTATGCTGATAGATGTTAATTAGACTTATTGTGTGTGTCTGTGTCCTGATCTCCTCTTCTTAGAAAGACACCAGTCACATTGCATTCGGTCTCACCCTAGTGACCTCACTTTACCATAATCACCTCTTTCCAGGCCCTGCCTCCAAATACAGTCACATGAGGGGTTAGGGCTTCAACATATAAATTTGGGGAGGAGCACAATTCAGCCCATAACAGTGCCCAATAAAAATGGAGGCATGTTGATATGGCAACAGGTGGTAATCTGGAAGGATCAGTGTTCCAAAGAGATCCCAGGCAAAGAAGAGGCAGGAGGGGTACAACGTGAAGCTTCTCAGCATCGACCTGGGCTCCCGGGTCCACCCCAAGGACAGACGGGGAGGTGGGGAGACAGGTGAGGAGAACGGGAGCGTGGTCAATGGAAGCGGCTTGAACACAGAGGGAGCATCAAGGTCTGAGTTGGAGATGCCGAGTGTCATGGCTGCCTGTTCTCTGCCCATAGAGGAGAGAAGGTTGAGTCAAAGAGGTCCCTTGTCGCCAAGGGCTCTATGTGTTCACTGTAAACATGAAGACAGTTCCTCAACAGCTCTATCTCTCCAGAATGTAGGGTAACTACCACGCGAGTGACGGACCTCCATTCATGCAGATGTGATATGTAGAAACTCACAGAGTACCACAATGCACATGTTTATGCTCTGGACACTGGGGCTCTGTGAAAAATAGACACTGGGCACAATCGAAATCTAGAGCATAGTAAAAACCAAATTATATATATATATAATATTTAATATATTTAATATTTAATATAAATTAATATTTAATTTATATATAATATATATAAATTATATATATAATTTTTATATATAAATGTGTATATATATGTGTGTGTGTATATATATATGAAAAATATAATTTAAAAAGTTTAACCTGGACATCGATTTAACAAACACCTAAAAATTATCAGTTCAGTGTCTAAGAAATTTTCTTCTCCCGTTTGAGGTGACACAACAACCACCACACCCTGTCCTTATATGCCACTCACGTACCAGGTGCTATTCTAAGAGCTGTGATATCTTAATTGTTTACGGCTTGCAGTAATGCTTAAAAGAGGCCCTTCACCACCCACATCCTATAGGAAAGGAAACAGATTCTGAGAGGTAAGGCGTCTCCCAGCCAGTAAGTAGAAAGCTCAGGTTTTATCCAAGGTCACTGAACCTCCAGATGCAGTGCCCAGTCTCTGTGCTACAGAGACTGCTACATGGCTGGGCATTGGCCTGGGAGTAGGCAGCCCTGGGAACAAACTCGGCCTTGCCAGGAGCCAGTTACCTAAATCCTTAAGAGACTCGGTTTGCTCAACTGTCACATATGTAGAGAGGCACATGGCTACGAGAGTCACAAGTAAAATATTCAGCTGAGTGAGCCTTGGTAAATGATTAATAAATGGTAGTTCAAGGTCAGAAGCTGACTTGTACCTTCGACATTGCCATCACTGTCACCTTCTGCAAGAACCGCAGGAACAAACACGGCCAGGGCTCAAACCATACAAAAGAAACGAGAGCGACAAAGTAACAGAGGGACCGACTCTCATCGGCCGAAGGCTCCAGCCCCCGCCTGTCGCAGCTGCCCCCCGAGTTTGCGAAGCTCTTTACTTTCACCCACGCCTGCCGATAAATGAACCCCGGCTTCTCCCGGGAGGACTCTTGTCTCCAATCAACGGACAGGAGGACCTAGAGAGACTCGAGGCAAGAGCTCGCTAGGCTAAAAATACAGAAAATAGCCCCACTGAACTTCCTCTTGAAAGAGAGTGAGTAGAAATTAAGGAGTCAACAGGGGGGGATCCTGCAGACGGGGCACAAAGCAGGCCGGAACCGAAGACGAGGGCGCGGGGAGCGCGGGGGCAGGTCCCTCAGGGCGCCGCCGGAAGTGCCGGCTCAGGCCCCTGGGGCGCATCCCGGAAGTGCCGGTCGCGGCCAGCTTGCTCCTGACGAGCTGTCAGCCGGTGAGAAGTCACGTGGATCTTGACGGGCCAGCCAAGAGCTTTATTTGAATTTCTTAACTAAAAAAAATGAACTTCTCTGCATGTCGTAAGTGTTTCGACTCATTGCTTTTCTGTAGAGAAGGGATGTGACAGTGCAGCTTGAGGGCTGGTGTGTCATCAGGGAAGGAAAGCACTTTGTTCAGAGAAGCCCAAGTTTTCACATGAGTTTCGCGTTTTTTGTGTAGGACCAGAGGCCTCGGGGGACCTGGCGCTGCCCCGGAGGGCGGGCCCCAAGCTGGAGGGAGGCGGGGACAGGCGACGTGGCAGAGGGGTCACTGGCCTGACCCTGGAAGTCCAGTCTTAGTTCCCGGGAGGGAGCCAGCCTGAAAGCTGTCGTGTAGAGCGCAGGTGCATGGACGTAGCTGTGCGTCTGATGGGCGTGTGCACGTGCGTGTACATGTAAAAATGGATGTGTGCCCGCTTACAGTGCATGACACGACCCACGAAGATAAACAGATGATAGATGATGACAGATTGGTAGGTAGATTAGATAGATTAGAAAGATCGATCGATCGATCGATAGATGGATGATAGGTAGGTAGGTGGATGTATGGATGGATGGATGGAAGGATGGAAGGATGGATGGATGATAGGGATGGATGGATGGATGGATATGGATGGATGGATGGATTGATGGATGGACGGACGGACGGACGGACGGACGAATGACGGATGGATGATAGGGAGGGATGGATGGATGGATGGATGATGATAGGAAGGGAGGGATGGATGGGTGGAAAAGAGAGAGGGAGGAGGGAGAAAAGGTGGTGGTGAAACTCACATTTCAGAAGCTGGGGCTCCAGGAGCGGGGGTCTCCCAAGTCCAAAGGCGGAAACCACCAGAGCGGGCTGCACTGGGGGTGGCAGAGAGCTGGCATGCTGCCTCCCTTTCAGATTTCCTGCTACGGCCTGCCTGGTCTTCCAGGTGATGAGCATTAAATTTATTGTTCCTTCTATAATGAAGGCTTATTTTTAATGGGTTAAAAGGGAGAGTGTATGGTATTAACTGGCTATATGCTGACATGTAGATCTAGTATCGTAGAAAAACGGGGAGAACACGAACCAACGTTTAATGACTCCAGGAATTATATTGGCGGTGACAGTATTAGCATTGCTATTCTGAGACTTCTGTGCTTGTGAAGCCAGACAAACCAACAGTGAATCAGGAGCATAAGTCTGTCATCCCCCTTGTCACTGAGACCGGGATCCTTAGTTTGGAAGAAGGGAGATGCAGACGTAGCATAGGAAAGGTTAGGTCATCGCCCTGTAGTTAGTTAGTTATTATTTTTTATTAAGACTTTTTCAGAGCAGTTTCAGTTCACAGTAAATTGGAGCAGAAGATACAGAGATTTCCGTATACCAGCTGCTCCTAGCCTGCCCTCCCCCGTCATCAACATCCTTCACCAGAATGATGCATTCGTTACACTCGATAAACCTAAATTGACACATGATCATCACCCAGAGTCCATACTTTACGTTATGTTTCACTCTTTGTGTTGTGCATTTTATGGGTTTGGACAAATGTATAATGACATGTATCCATCATTATAGTGTCATACAGAATCATTTCACTGCCCTAAATACTCTGTGCTCTGCCTATTCGTCCCTCCCTGCCCCAGCCCCTGGCAATCACCGATCTTTCTACTGTCCCCATAGTTTTGCCTTTTCCAGAATGTTATAGAGTTGGAGTCATACAGAATGTAACCTTTTCAAATTGGCTTCTTTCACTTAGCAATACGCAATTAATTTCCTCCATTTCTTTACATGGCTTGTTTCTTTTCAGCACCAAATAATATACTATTATCGGGATATACCAGTTTATTTGTTCCCCTACTGAAGGACATCTTGGTTGTGTTCAGGTTTTGGCAATTATGAATACAGCTGCTATAAACATCTGTGTGCAGACTTTTTTGTGGACCTCAATTTTCAACTTCTTCAGGTAAATACCAAGAAACATATTGCTGGATCACATATAAGAAACAATTGCTGGATCACATATAAGAGCATGTTGTAGTTTGATTTTCAATCAGTGTCAACATGCATGCATAGGTGTGTGTGTGTGTGTGTGTGTGTGTGTGTGTGTGTGTGTGTATCCTCTATGTTTCCACTAAAGGCCTTAAAGGCTTGAAACAATGACCAATCCCAGTAGCATCGGCACCCCTCAAACCAGTTGTTGTATTGTGGTTAGAAATAACATTTCACAAAAAAAAAAAAAAAAAAAGAGCTTTTTAAAAAAAAAAGAATTGGCTGATCCAAGTCTGGTACAGAAGATACAGAAAATAAGCCTAAATTTTCTTTCCACATCAAAAACTGGGGAGCGGGTATTAAAAATTATTAGGAACGTGCCAAATGAAGAGCAACCTGAAAATGCTCCCACCGGCCAAAGATGGGACCATCTGAACTTCAGTAAGTATAAAAAGTATCACAAATCGAAACTTAACAAATGTATTAAAATGAATTCTTTTGCAATGATATTTTTAAAAAAGCTAATTGGTCATTTTTGGACAATGATAGGGAACCAATTAATTAATTTAAACTGATAAATGAGGAGAATGAATACAGCAATTATCTTAGAAACTGGTAAATGGGAAAATATAGAAATTATTCCTATTTACATATAAAATAAACTATTGGGTAACCGAATGGTAGATGGAAGGAACTATCTCTTTATAAAAGTACCCCAGTTAGCAAATGAAAAAGAAATCACCTATAAAAAGATAACCAGACATCACGTGCTTCCTGATGGAGAACACTCCACCACTTCCTCCTCTTGCCGAAAGGACCAAATCCGAAAATCCGAATCTGATCGAACCTCAAGATCCAGCTCCCATGTGCAGGGATTATAAAGGAAGAACAGCGGGCCAGACTGTGCCATGAGTGTGCATCTAGCAACTTCCAGACTGGAGAACTTGGCAGTTCACATAGCTCAGGTGCCTCAGCAGGTAAATCGCAAGGACAGAAAAGAGAATGAAAGGGGTTGGGGAGGAACCTGTACATTTAGACAGACTTAAACTCAGTCTACGGCCACGCCGCCCTGAACAAGCCCGATCCCGTCCGATCTCGGAAGCTAAGCAGAGTCGGGCCTGCTCAGTCCTTGGATGGGAGACCACCTAGGAAGATCAGGTGCTGTAGGCATAAAAAGGAAAAAAAATAAGAGATTGTAAGCTGACAAGGTCCTTGCAATCTGTGAGGTCAGCCAAGGCTTGCCTCGCCTAAAAAAAAATAATTAAACAAATAAATAAAACTGTCAGATTAGAGAAAAATGAATGAAACTAAATTATACTGTCTAGGGATTCACATCTGGGGGTTCAGCTATAAAAAGAAAAGCAAGGAGGTTGTCGCTGTAAAAGCCAGAACAGCAGTTACTTTGGGGATTGGCACGAAACACATGGAGAGACGTCTGGGTAATATCAAAGTGTCATTTTTGACCTGGAAATTGGTTACAAGTGTGTTAACATTGTAGTGACTCATTAGGCTCTGCATGTGTTTTGTTTGCTTCTCTGAATCTCCTATGCTTTACAATTTTCTAAAAAGCAAAAAAAAAACAAAAACAAAAACAAACAAAAAACACAAAAACCCAAGAACCTGAGTAATCTTCAGTTATCTTCCCTCTCAAAAAGTAACTGTTTTCACGTACCAGGTTAAGTCATTAGGGGAAAAAAGGATAAAAGGTCAGGATACATCTAGGTCAGGGAGAGAACATAGAGCAAAAATAATGAGTGCTGTTCAGTGAAGGCCGCGTCAGGAGAGTTCCTTGCAGCGTCAGTTGCTTGGTGTGGGTGGTCAAGACGCACGTGTGGCCAATGAGAAGTGCGAGCGGCCAAAGTCCTTAAATTCAGCAGGAAGAATGTCAGTGGGAAGACGGTTTTCTAACCACGTAGAGTTCGTGCGTTATCAAACACCAGATCAGAGCTTATTTTAAAAGACTAAGCGGTCCAAAAATTGGATCTTTCTACCAGAATGGCTGATAGACTTGCAAACCCTTGACTGGAGACTTGCAAATTGGGCTTCCCAGTGATTAGTCCAGCTGGATGATTGAATTAGGCTCGTCTGTTAGGCGTGGCAGAGACTCATTTGATTTTCAGTACTATCAGTCTTGATAATCGATATTTTCATCTCATACGTTTCATTGCAAATATTTATGTGAAAAGTAATCCACAGTGCTATTTATTCTAAAGGCTCGTACCCACAGTGAGATATATTTCTCTGTTAGTTGAGCAGGTGGTCTATTTATGGCGGAAGCCGAAGGGTTTGCATCATCTGTTGTCCTCTGAGAAAAGCGGACCAGCAGGACAGGAAGTGTGCTTTCGCTGCGAGCAATCCAATTGGCTCCATTGTCTCCTTGGATGAAGCTCAGCCCGGCTGGTCCAGGCACATAGCTGAATTGAATTAACAAGGTTATTCAAAGCCTGAAATCGCTTTGATAAAGGAATGTTATTCATGGTCATCTTATTCCTTATTTTCAATTAGTTTTTTTGTTGTCGTCGTCTTCTCCAAAATACATTAAAATGCTTTATTAAAATAAAACTTTTTTTTTAGAAACTTCTCAGTTTACAAACGTAGCACATCCACAGTAGACCTGTATTTCCTGGCTGTCTGTCCAAGGCCCCAGTGGAGACACAGGGACATGGATTTCTAGGGCCTTCCTTAGTTACTGAGAATGGTGCCTCCGAGAGTCCAGATCAACTGCACACAATAGAATTCGAGGGTGGAAGCAGGACTCAGAAACCTAAGAAGAAAAATGTGGAAACAGCCAGATGAAATTAGATCATATAGCGCAGAAGACAATATTGCACAGACTTTAAATAAAACCTTCATAAATTCTAGCAAAAAAAATATATATATATATATGCAGGAAGGTGTAATTGTGGGAATTAGCTTCGAGACCTTTCAGATCTAGCTGTAAATAAGGCTTCTGAAGAGAAGTGAGGCTAAAGCTTGACTCGAAGTTTCGCAGATGTCAGAAGAAGCTTAGAGGTCACCCAGTCCTGCCGAGCCCCTGCCCGCCCCTCACACAGAACACGTGAGTTCCTCGCACAACGTTGTGACAGGCCGTCATCCAGCTGCTGAGTAAGGACGCAGAAGGCGGACCCCAGGAGACGTGAAGATAAGCAACCCTCGAGCTGGCACTGGGAGAGTGATGAGTGAAGTCTGTCTCGATGGCTCTCTGGTTCCCTAACGTCTGCTCTTTCTCCTCCGCAAAAAAATCTCTACATGCTTTCACCTGCCTTGTACCCACTTATATCCTGGCTGGTGAACTTTGCGGTTAAGTAGAATGCCCAAATGGGATGTACTGCCTTGTGTGATAATAAGCCTCCTGTCGTGGGAAGTAATCAATCCAACAGTGCACAACCATGAACAAGGAACACCGTGGAAGTGCACTAGGTGGGGAACCAGAACGGAGGCCCCCCGCCTTCACGTTAGCTGAGGCCTCAGGACATCGATTGTGTGCATCAATGTCAATTCAGCAAGTCGGTATCTACCTGTTACAATAGGCTACGCACTGTGCTGGGCGTTACCAGGAAATTGCAAGCTCAGTAAGTACGAAGACCACACGCTTGTGCACCACTCTGGGTTCAGCCTGTCGCATGGAACAAAGTGCTCAGTATTTGTTGAACGAATGGATGAACCATTGATACGGAGCTAAATGGTTGTTAGCTAAGCGATATAATCAATTCGCTGAACCCTCAGTGCCTAAGTTTTTCTAAATGGGATTAATAGTAACACTAACCTCTTAGGGTTATAAGAATTAAATTTAAAAATACAAAGTCCTGCTTTTCCCATGATAGAGTATTTTCATTCTTGCCATTAAAACAAACTAGAAAAAAATGGACAAAATACGAAATAAATATTTTCAGACATTGAACAATACACAGAACAGAACTGTGATTCCTAAATAAAGGGAAACGAATGTGGTGAGCTCTCCGCCCGGAGGCAATTTCCAGACCACAGGACGGAGAAGGGAAACCCAAACACCCTGCAGAGCTGAGGGAGGAGACCATTTCAGGGACCGTGTGGCAGCTAGAACTTGTGAAGCAAGACACCAGAGAAAAGGAAGCTACGCAGAGGAAGCGCTCTAAAAATCTGCTTCGGGACTCCCTTGGATGTGAATCTGCACAAGTTCAGGTTGAAAATCCACAAGACTAGGCAAGGAATAATCACTGGGGAGAGAAAAATTAGGTATGGTAACCACAGACTCAAAAATTCCCATAGTTTACTCGTGACTGGGCAATTATTTGGGTACCTGCCAGGCAGTGATTGTTCATTGAGTGCATGGGGCATTCATTACAGACACCAGAAGGGCTATGTCTTAGAGGGATAAACTAGCCCTAAAGATAGGCTGCTCAAGACTCATCCCACGATTTTTTTAAAAAGAGCTCGAAAAGATCAAGCAGATTTACAAGCAACTTAGCTGCTTGCTAGAACAAAGGCCAATATTCTTTAAAGATAAGCAATGAGACACAGCACTTAATAGCATAAATGAAATGTCTAACTTCAATAAAAACATTACTAGATGTGTGAACCAACAGGAAAATGTGAGCAAGATCCAAGATAAAAATATGTCAATAGAAACAGATCCAGAAATGATGTAATGAGCAGAAAAGGACATAAAAAATATTACTATAAATGTTATAAATATATTCAAAGATGTGAAGGAAAACATGAATATTATGAGTGAAATGGAAGATGTAAATAAAAGGCCAAGTGGAACTTTTAGAGATTTTAAAAATACAGTATCTGAAATCAAAATTTTACTAAATGGATGCGAGAAACAGGAGATTAAAATTAGAAGAAACATTAAAAGGAAAAGTCAGTAAAATTGAAAATTAGCCATAGAAGCTATCCAAAATAAACCGGAGAGGGGAAGAGGCTGAAAAAAATTAACAAAGCCTTGTTATGCTGTGACATAATATCAAGCAGTCTAACAGTGAGATTGTGGAGTCCCAGAAACAAAATAAAACAATTATAAATTGGACTTAATCAAATTTTTAAAGCTCTGTTTTTGTAAAGATATTGTTTAGAAAATGCAAATGTAAACCATAGTTTGAGAGTAACTTTTTATAACACATAAATCTCTCAAAGAATTTGTACTCAGAATATATAAAGAACTCTTACAAAAACAATAAGACAACCCAACAAAACATGAGCATAGGATTCGAGCAGATATACTATGAAAGCAGATACATGAATGTTCAATAAACACATTAAAAGATGTTCAAGATCATCAGTCATTAGGAAAATGTAAATTAAAACCACAATGAGACACCATTACAAATCCAGTAGAATGTCTAAAATTAGAAACAGACAATGCCAAATGTTGGCAGGGATCTGGAGCATTTGTGACTTCACACATTGCTGATGGTAAAGTAAAACGGTTCTACCATTTTTGAAAAGTTTCTTACAAAGTTAAACATATACTTACCACACAACCCACAATCTAATCCTAAATATGCAAACAAAAATGTGCATCTGTACAAAAACTCATACATGAGTGTTCACAGCAGCTTATGCAGAATAGCCAAAAACTGGAAACAACCCAAATGTCCAAAAGAGGGACTAGATCCACCAATTAAAGCATATCCACACTGTAGGCACAATTCAGAAAGGAATAAAGGAATGAACTACTGATAAGTGGCACATGCAACAGCTTGGATAAAGCTCCAAAGCATGCTCAGGAAGACCCAAAACAGTACATACTGATGGACAAGTCCACACACATGAAGCTCTAGAAAAGCAAAAATGATTTATAGGGACAGAAAGCAGGGCTTCGGCTGTCCATGATGCAAGGAGGCAAAAGGGAACTTTCTGGAGACATGAAAATGTCCTGTGTCACGATCGCAGTGGTAGTTTCGTGCCCATACACTTGTCAGATCTCTTGAACGGTTCTCTTCTAAAGTGTGTTTTCTCGGCTAGAAATTGTACCTCAATAAAGTCGACTTGTGGTGGGGGGCGAGGAGGAAAGAGGAGAAAAGAGGGAGAAGAAGAGGAAGAGGAAGCGACTATTTTCATTAAACTTATTTAATACACATATTTAATAACGAAATTTATTTAATAACAACTTAATAACGTAAGACTCTCAGTTGGTTCCGTCACCGTTAGCATATTGGTTTGTTCCCAACAAGTTCAAAACAACCGAGGGAAAGACGCTTCTAATGCTGTGGCACAGATGCAGGTAAGCAGAGCCACGGTGCAGGACTCGTGTTTTTCCGGATCTCCATGTTTGAGAAAAATTGGTCAAGAAATAAAGAAAGCGGAGAAACATGTTAGAATTCTACTGAGAAAATAAACCGAATAATTAACGGGAAGATGTGAGTGTTTCGAAATAGAATTATTAGTACCAGGTTTCTCATTGTTTACACAAATTTTATGAGTGGTGTTCCAAAGACCAATAATTTCTGAAGGCAAAGAAGAGACCTAAATTGGTCATTTTTCATACCGCTGTCAACCTGGCCAGGCAGTCCAAACTCTGATTTTCGCTAATCCTCGCTAGCATTTCCCAGTGTTTGAATATTTGCTACAGGTTGCAATTCTTTGAAAATATTGCTGAATTTTATATTTCCTGATGAATTTCTTTAGGTTTGATACAGTGAGTAAGTAAACAGTACGAAGAACGTTGGACAGTTTTAAGCTCAGGCCGCATTCCTGAGAATCTCCTCGATTTGAGAGTCTCATTCTCAAGTCCGGAAGATGAGCGACTGTTAGAACCTTGCAGACAATCACGAGTAACAGCTGTGGAGAGCAATGACCGATGCTGCCTGGCTTCATGAGTCAGGTGGCATTCGAGCAAAGCGTCAGGGATGAGTCTGAGACAGGGTAGGGCATGGCTGTTTACGTCAAAAACCACGCAGGTAGGGAGAGGCTGGGCCCAGCCCCCCTGGACTTCTGCTGTTCTGCTCGGACCTGCACCCTAACTTATTGGCGGGGGCCTCCTGACCAAGGTCCTCCTCAATGTCCCTGGCCCGCGATCTGGGTTCCATTTCCTGGGACCCGAATCCAGCCTTCTCCCAAGGGACCCTCAGGAACTCAAGTCCTCACTGCAAGGCCACCCAGAGCCTGGTCCTGACAGCTGGTCCCGCCCCACTCACTGTCCTCACCCCACCCACCCCGTTCT
>NW_024355205.1:36947988-36991228 GCF_902729225.1 Pteropus medius
CTCGTAGCAGAATCACTTGAAACGTTAACAAGGATTTTCCCCCTCTTCCTCTGCTTCAGGAAGGCGTCCGGCCTCTCAGTATTTCTTTGTTTCGGGCAGAAGACAGAAGCTACTAGAAGTCAAAACTCATCCTGTCTTCAGCAAGAACCTTAGTTCCTAAGAGTGTGTGCAGTGAGTATCTTCGAGGAGAGAGAACGGGGACATCCTCCACATTGCAAGGCCGGAGGATGTGGCTTGGGGCAGCCTTAGGAGGCTGGGGGATCCCCATAAAATTTGATAGTAGCACCCAGACGGGATGGCTGGTGGGGCACCTAGCAAGGCTGCAGTGGGGGCACCAGGCAGAGATTCCCCATGTCCCCCCAAGCAAGGCAGAAGGAGCAGAGCCACCACACCTGAGCAGTCAGATCATAGAGAGGAGAAGGGGGGCCCCTAAGAGACAACCGGGAGCTCCCCCAGGCCCCAGGGCTGCAGCAGCCGCAGCTCAGAGCGGGGCGGGCCCGGGAACGACCGGGAGGGAAATCCTGCCCCGCAGAGTGAAACCTCGCGCACGTCCGTGTGTGGCATAGGAGCGTCACTGGGTCCACACCGGGGCTGGCTGGGCCAGCTCCGTCCAGCTCCTCCACCCCGCTGAGCCCGGTCTGGGGTGGGGGTGTTCACAGTGAACCTCCTTTCTCTCACTGCATGTCTGTAAAGAGGGTTAATTGTGCTGAGAGCTGGTCGAAACTGTGTTAGGGAGCTCAAACAACCGTGCCGATTGCCTAGAGGGGCTCCGTCGGGGCCCCTTCCATGTCTGTTAAGCTTGGAGAGGCTTCAAGAGGCCCCACAAAGACGCCTGCACCCTGGGGGACATCTGCACACCTGAGGGGCCAGACTTGGCACTCAGCTTCCCAGGTGAACCCTGATCACGAACCTGAGCCCGCTACTGCCAAGGTACTCAACCCGCCCTCACTGTTCCGGTGACGGTGGCTCAGCTCTGGGAAAGAAACAGCAGATGAGAGCACAGAAGCCACAGGTGTGCCCTCTGCTGTGACAAGGCCACCGAACTTCCAGATGAGTCCTCTCAATGCCAGAGGGGCTTTGACACACACACACATACACGCACACACGCGTCACGGGACTCCCTTTGAAGCAAGAGACCCAGCAGCTCCTGCAGCTGTCACCATGGGCTCCTGAACTGTAATTTGGGGAAGCTCGCCTGCCTGAAGAAGCTGTCATGAGAGTGTGGATTTTATTTCTAAAGATCTAGTCGCCTTAACTCATGAAGAGACAGCTGGTATTTGGGACGGAGAGCTTTACTTTTTAATTTAATTGCAGGTCTGCTGTTGTTCTCTGTCTTTAAAACATGGAAGGGCTTTGCTCTTGGTGGCTTCCGGGCGGAAGTAGGTCGTAAGGGCAGAACTTCACTTAGGACCTGGCCACCAATAACGCGGCTGGAAGCATCTCCAGAGTGCCCAGCCCTGCTGCGACAGGCCTCGGGACAATTCCTGATCCTTAGTGTGGTGGCAGAATAATATCCCCTAAAGATGCTCATGCCCTCCCCTTCACCTTACAAGGCAGGAGGGAGATTGAGCTGGAAGACTTTCCCGGATTGCCTGAGCGGCCCAGTCGAATCACAGTGATGGTTAGAGGGGGCAGCAGGAGAGACGGGGAGACGGAGACACCGAGACACCGAGCCGTGACGACGGAAGCAGAGGGCGGGGGCAGGGAGAGGAGAGACTGGAAGATGCGGTGCCGCTGACTTTAAAGACGGAGGAAGAGGCCACAAGCGAAACAGTGCAGGTGACTTCTAGAAGCCGGACGAGGCAGGGCTCCCGACCTCCCAAGCCGTGAGGTAGGAAAGGCACGAGGTGCGAAGCCACTGGTTCGCGGCCCTTTGCTACAACCGCAGTCGGGAGCCGAGACGCCGCGGAACCCAGAGAAGCTAGAAGGCCCGCGTTAGCCGCCTCCTTCGGGCGAGCTCACCGTCACTGCCATTTTCTGTCACCTACGTAAGAGCTGTCCTTTCCCCGCTCACCATCACGGCGGCGCACACCTCCCCGACTGTCAGGTTTACCCCCCAAACGACGTGTTTTTGAGAGGTCCGTGCTCCACTTTTCATTTTTAGCAAAGGGTAACTATATAGAAACTAAATGTAAAGGTAGCTATCGAGCTCCTAGCAGAGGATGTTCTAGAAATCACACGTAAGTCTGATTAGGGGGAATATCCGGCCCCGTCTGTGCAGAGGAGAGGCAAATTCGAAAAGGTTTAGCAGAGGATGTTCTAGAAATCACACGAAAGTCTGATTAGGGGGAATATCCGGCCCCGTCTGTGCAGAGGAGAAGCAAATTCCAAGGGTTTATTACACCAGTACCATGAGGCCGCGCACTCCTCCAACTGACAGCTGCTAACATGAAACTTTTTTCCCCCAAAGACCCCAGTTCTAGAAGGTACCGGAAATAATCAAGATGACTGGAAACTAGAAAACTCTCTTTTCAGACCCAAGCGTCTATGTAGACGTGACTTGGGGAGACAAATACTTGGTTCTTTTTTGCCCCATCTTCCGGTTTGTCCATTTTTCGCCCCTTTGATGACGTGAGAAGCTTGCAAGCGAACGACCTCGGCGTCCCTGGCCGGTGAGTTCTCTCTGTCTGCGGCCTTCCTGTGGTCCCACGCGGCAGGGCTGGGTGGGAAGGAAAGCCAGGCAGCGCCTGGCTCGGCCATGGGAAGCTCCTGCTCGTGCGAAACATCGTCCGGGACGTTTCTCGAGTGAGTGTTTGCTCTCGGCGGCCTTCACCGCGGCAATACTTCCAGGTCTGCACCCCCAGTCCCTAAAGGGGAGGCAGAGAAACAGCCTGTCACCAGTCAGGGAGTTAGGACAACAGACCTGTGGCCCGTGGGGCTGCACAAACTCGAGCCCAGTGGGAGGCTCCTGAAGGCCCAGCAGGGCTGGAGTGAGAGAGGAGGGAGGAGGAGGAGGGAGAGGGAGGAGGAGGGGAAGAAGGAGAGAGGAGAGAGGAGGATAGAGGGGAGAGGAAGCGGAGGGAGGAGGGGGAAGGGGAGAGGCTGAAGACAAACTTCTCAGCTAGCAAGAAGGCCGAGGGCCAGCTCCCCGCCGATGCAGGAGAGGTGGGGTCTCCTGTCTCGCGACCACATCCATCCTCAGTTCCGCTTCATGGACCGCATGTGACACCCTGTTCTCAGGGCTTGCGTAGCATTTCAGTTGCCATGGAAACCTCCGGCCTCCTCTAGCGATAGCATCAGGATTTCAGGGAGCTGAGCCACACAACGGCGTCCATCAGTGCAAAGGTTAGATAGAGCATCCTGGTGCTCGCGGTCCGCACCGAGGTCGTTATTTTTCATGAAGGCACGTTCGCTCCATTCCTAGCGGGGGCCCTCGGATGCCAGCCGGAGGGGCTGGGAGTTGATTTAAAGCGACTCACGTCGAGGAAAACCTGACTGCGGGTCTCCAGGTCCCTCCGCCTCCCTGGCCAGGTCCCAGCAACAAAGGCAGTGAGGTAACCGGCAGCTAGACCTGGTGGTATTGGGGCGGGGAACGGGGGCAGCTAAAGGACTTACCTCAGAAAGCAGGCTGCGCCCCACCGCGTACCCGCATGCTGCCCTCCAGGATCTTGTTGATCTTTCCTTCATTGTTTAGGTACTGCGGCCAAAGTAGAATGCGGGCTGGATCATTCATAAAACTGTAATAATGCATTTCTCACATTAAAAAAACTAGATATCCAACTGGAGAACCGATGAAATTCCAAAACATCCCCAAGATGGTCGCTAATATCAACAATGTTGCAAAAGAACATTCCGGAACATCAGTGTCCCGAACTTAGGTGAGAAAGTAATTCACAAAAGTACACAGTATGATGCCACTTTTAGTGATGTGTTTGTGTGTTTAAAAGTTGAGAATTATATAAACAAGAGTGCCTCCCGATGGGAGAGGTGATGAGTGCATTTTACTTTACTTGTCTTTATTTTATGAAAAAAAAAAGTGTCCCTTTTGTAAAAAAGAAAATATTAAGTTCTTTAATGTTCAGAAAATGTAGTGACTCTAACAAGCCTGTTTTACACTCATAAGCCTCCGTAACAGGCTGGAGAAAAGTGACTGAGCCTCGCTCTCTGTCTCCCTTTGATCACTGATGTCACCGAGAGAAATGACAGAAAGATGTGTTCCCAGGAACTCAGAGAGGCAGCCGTGTCCTTAACTCGGTTCTCCAGATTCCGGTGCGCTCGTCGCCCCCGTCATCATCATTGTCATCCTCATCACCATCACCGCTGTGAGCGCAGGTGCAGCACGGTTAATTCTCTTAATCACGGCACCCACCAAGCGCCAACCCTCCGCGTGGTGCTCCTGCATCTGGGGTCGCCCTCTGCCTACCGCTTCAAGCATTAAAACCCAATCAGTCGGAGAGAACAGGCTTCTCCCAGAAACTGGCAGGGACCATGTTGTCTGGCCCTAAACTGCTCTACCCCCAGGGAGATGAGAAGCAGCCGTGCTTTCTCCCGATTTCTGCCAGCACTTCTTGCCGGGACAGAGGGGGGAGAGAAAATTAAGAACTGTGGCTCCGCCTACGTCATCGCGCTCTGACAGTGAGGCGCAGGCCGACGTCCTCAGACCGCGGAGCAGAAGCGGGACTGGGCACTGTCGGGGACGGGGACAAAATGTAGGGGTTCTGGGGGGATCAGGGTGTTTTGGAAATCAACTGAGTATTTGGCCTGAGCATAACGTATGGTATTTGTACCCCAAAAGCCTTGCCTGGGATCTCAGCATCTAGGGAACTGAAGCCTTTTTTGGTGGGCTTGTGGGTTGCTTGTCTCTGTGTGTATGTGTCTGTGTGTCTGTGTATTTCCCAACTCATTATATAAACACACACACAGTACACACACGTACACACGCGTACACATGCATGCACACACATACATGTACACACATGTACATGTACACATGGTAATATACTACATCATCGCACACATATACACACATAGATACACATACACACATACACACATGCACATACACACACACACACATACACACACAGCCACCTTTCTTAAAGAAATATGATGCAGGGAAATCATTCAGTGTGGTTTGGATCCTAGGCAGCAGGACAGTGAGCCACCCACAGCGAGGTGGCCAGATGTCCCCTTGGGGCACAGCCCTGCACACCGCCGGTCTTGATAAAGGGTCGGGATGCTGGCCAGAGCCCAGGAGCAACGGAGCAGGGTGCAGAGAGCCACCGGCTGCTGGCAAGGCAGCTCACCGAGAGGTCTTACTCAGCATGTGTGACAGAGGACACTGGGGAGCAGCCACCTTCGGATTTAGACATGTCAGTAGCAGAAATGCTGCAGAACAAGAAGGAGAAACCACCTAGGGATATCCACTGGACGAGTAAGAATGTTTGTCTTTTGTGCATGGCATTTGAATGTACTTCTGAAGTGTTTGCTTGTTTTAACAACGTGTACATTCCGAAACTTAATTAAAATATGTGTATTTAGATGCATTAATAGGGGTGCAGGTCACACTCTGCACCCCCAGATGCCAGGAAGGGAAAGGGTAGGGTGGGCGCTGCCCCAGATTCCAAGCCCCCTCCCCGCCCCACACCGCTTTCTCGTGCAGCACCAACCAGATCTCCCCCACCCCCACTCTGCCCTCACTGTCAGAGGAAGGGACCATCCTGCATCGGTGGGGAGGAGAGGTGTCAGTTCTCTGACCCTCATCCTCCTCCATTATCACGTCCTGCAGGGAAGGCCAACAGGCGGATCCAAATTTCCACGACGGGGTCTTGACAGATGAATTTAGAGATGCCCGCCTGTAGAAAACAGAAATTATGGGCACGATGCTTTATGCTATAGGCACACATAACCGTTTAGCCTCGCAAAAACCCATCTTAAATACCGAGAAAGAACATTTGATCATACAGATGACTAAACCCCGTGGGGCCTGCCCCACACAGCACCTCGCTGCCAGGATACAACTGGATAATCACGTCTTTTGGTTTCCATTTTGAATGTGACATTTCCCAAAGACAAAGCCTGGTCCACACAAATGAATACGGCATCACATCAACGACACTCTAATGCCAAAGCCAAATGTAGGAGGCAGGCTCTTCCTTCGGCTTGCAGCCTCCCTCCACGTGTGGGACTAGCTCTGCACTGTGGGCTTAGGACTGTCACCATATAGGTGTGCAGGGGATGCAGCTTTTATGGGAAGCAGATCCACACGCCAGAGGGTCGCATGCATAGAAAACAGTTAAAAGGAAAGAGACAGACAAAGCCGGACTGATACCTAACGAAGCAGTTGATCCGATGATGATAGGGAGGGAGACAGGCCACACAGAAACCCGTTTTTAATCCCCTGTCACAACCACAGCCATTAGGGAGAAACGGGGACATTTCCGGGAGCCTCATAACCGCAGGTGCATATACCTTCCTGTGTCACATTCGTTGATACTCAGTGGGAACATCCAAGAAACCTCGGTGGTCAGAACACACTTATCTCCTTACTCTGAAATAATGAGGAGAAAAGCAGAAACTAAGAGGTCGAGTCTAAATCCAGATTTAAACCTTTTCCAGATTGTTAAGCTTTTGCTTTTTCAGTACCAAGGTTAACAGTATATAAATTTTGTTCCATAACCATTATTGGAATTGGTCTTAAAGAGGATCTTAAAATATAAAAATCAATAACATCAAAAATAACGCTATAGTGAATTTTGTTTTGTATGGATTTTAATTTTCCTGGAGCACTTAACTATCTATTATCTATCATCTATCTATCTATCTATCTATCTATCTATCTATCTATCTATCTATCTATCTATCTATCATCTATCATAATCATCATCCATCTATCTCATAATGTCTACTTTTATCAGATCTTTATAATCATCTAATGTTTCGAGGACATTTTCAAATATACAGAATCTTCTTCTCTTCTCTTTTGGAGCCCTTTTGTTCTAGACGAATCTCTCTCTACCTCTGTTGCAAAACTATCAACCCGGGTAAAATCTATTCTTCCCGGAGCTTAAATCTTCCTCTTTTGGTTCACGTCCTTGTTTTGCTGGAGCACTTCCTTGTAATGCTTCGTCACAAAGGTTGCCTTGGAAATAAAAGTTCTGGGTTTTTGCATAATCTGTCTTCATACTTAGTGGATAATTTTGTTGAATTTAGACTCCTAAGCTGTAGATCACCCGCCTCAGAATCTAGAAGACATTCCTCCTCGTCTCGTAATACTGAGCGCAGCCTGTAAGAATAACACAGGCAGTCTGACTCTGACCCACCGTAGGTGACCGGTTCTTAGCCTCTGGAGACTTTCAGAATCTTCTGATTTGAGCCCTGACTCCAAGGTGCCTCCTTGTCATCTTTCTCATGCATTATGCCAGGATTGGAGGATGATGTCAGCCCAAGGACATGCGCCTTCTTCGGGTCTAGAAAATAATCTTCTAAATAGTCCTTCAAAAACTGGTTCCCCTTTTTTTTAACTTTGGTCTTTCTCTGGAAATTCTCCTAATGGTCTGTTGACTTTTTTAATTCATCTTTGTTATCTCTTAAGTACTTGCACATATTTCTATCCTTGTTTTTGTTTGTTTTTGTTCGACTTTATAAGAGATTTCCTTGGTTTCATTGTTAAACCTTGTGTTGAATTTTACAATTTGAATTTTTTTTTTCCTTTCCAAGAGATCATTCTTGTTCTCTGATGGTCTTTTTCTTTTTCTTTTTTTATCCCGTTTATGGATTATGGATTTGATACCATCTCAAATCTCTCTGAGGACACCGATTAGGATTTTTTAAAAATACGCCTTTATTCCTTGAGTTATTTGTTTCCTCCTGGATCATCTTCTGCTTGTTTATCTTTGCCTTTCTCCTTTACCTGCGGGTTCTCCTCAAATGTCTGTGACCCCCCCGTGGTCCTTCCCTATTTTAAAATACTGCAGTGGCGGAGCTGTGAGCTCTGTCTGTAAACGAGGCGCCCTCACCTGGAAGCTTTCGCTCCAGCAGGAGCCGGATAGAAAGAAGCTGTATCCAGGTCCCCAGAATGCATTGCTTCGGGGCACCAGCTCTGCCGGCTGCCTGGCAGCTTCTCAAACCATTTGCTCAGTTTCTTTAGTAAAGAATCCTTTTCCTTTTTGCCTGAGGGGTAAACATCTGCCTATTGGCTGTTCTGTGCTCAATGGGTAGGAAGGGGTTTGTCAGGGTTCAACTCTTGGCTAACCTTCCCGCACCTCACTAACCCTCAAAATGTCTGCGTTCAGAGCCTCCGCGGGAGGCTACCAGACGGATGTGCAGTTTGGGAGTCGCTCCAGGCATCGTCCACTCTGGACCTTTCTCCTCCTGCTTTATCAGTCACTGTGACTTCACCTCCGGGAAACACGAAGGCTGTCCTTCGTTGATGCCGCCCCTCCGGTTCTCTGTATGGTCATGAGCTAATTCGTTTTTTATTCCTTTACTCTCTTTTGATAGGATTTTGGAAGGAAGAGAAAAGAAACAAACGTGCTCAGCTTCTCATTCTGAACTTGAAGCCTTTTTTTTTTTGAAGTAATCAACTCCCCCCAAAAGAATAAGATTTAGTTAATTTTCAAAAACAATCAATTAAAATAAGACAATTCCGTTCAATGACACTTTCTTAGGTACCCATTTTGTTCAAGGTACGATGCTGAACCAATAAGATTTCCAGACTAGTAGGACTGGGTATCTGGTCCTTGCCCCTGAGGAATTTATATTCTGCTACAAGTGACAGATCTTTATCAACATGCTCTGACTGTACATGTGACTGGATACTGACTTTAAGAGATGACTAAATATATCTACCCACCTAGGTATGGTTTTGAGTGTAACATTTTAATTCGACTGCAGATATAGGTGTAAATTTCCAGAAAAACAAAAACAAAACAATGGCAGTAAATCAGAAAAAGGAGAAGAGGGGGCCTGGCAGGGACAGAGGTCTGGAACTCTGGGTAAGCAGACGGAATCGTGGCGTTTAAATTAGTCGAGGGAGCTCTGACGGAGGCGGGAGTCTGCAATTAGTCTTCATGTTTGCAGCCAAATTAGAATATGGCCCTCAAAACTGTACTTAAATACATTTATATACGGTCATTTCTTAAAATCAATCTGCAGCCGAATGTACATTTTATTTTATAACGGTCACAATACAAAAAAAAAAACAAAAAAAACAGTCCATGGTATTATTGAGGGGGAGTAGTGGCCTGGGAGGGGACACAAATGAGGGCTTTTGAGAGCAGCGAACGTTTTATTTCTCGATCTGGGCGCTGTTTACAGGGGTTCGCTTCAGGAAAGTACATCCAGCTGAGCGCGTAGGGTTTCTAAATTTCAATAATACATCCATTTAAAAGAGAAGAAATGAAAAGAAAAGGAAGGATGAAATAGTTTAAATATTTTCCTCTGTAGAATGTATCGCAAGGGGGAAATCTAGGGTGCAGACCGTGAACTCTTAGACGGCAGGGACATCCGCTAATCGGCTGTGCTTCGCGTGCCTGTGGGTGGCTTCCTCCAGAATTTTCTCCCAGTATTTGTCTCCATTTCTGCCCTCCCACCACCCTTGTAGCAAATGTCGCCTTGCCAAAATGCAGCCTCAGGTCGCGGCCACGAGCTGGGTAAGATTCCATCCGATCGCGCGCTCTGCTCCGAGGGGCTGCAGAGCCGGGGCTCGCTTTCCGGGGCGTCCTTGGCGTTCACGGGGACGCGAGAAGGTTACCCAGAGCATGAGCAGCTGCGACAGCTCCCGTGAGAGGGTCGAATCCCGGGGCCTGTGGAGAATTTTGCAGCTTTTCTTTATGCATTTTTAATCAATTCTAAGCTACTTACAAATATGTGCAATTACTTTCTGCATTTCGCTTTGTAATAAGATTTAATGACTCTGCTGCAGTCCTCTGGGTGAACATTGATAACCCGACTCTATGATTTAAGATTGAGCTCTGGCAAAGGAGCGGGGTATACACTGACAGTTTCCTTTGCGGGGCGGTATGGGGTGGGGTTAAGGAAGGAAATCAGAAGTTGGAATTATTTTACTCTTCCAAATATCCTCTAGATGAGAGAACAGAACATCTTTTATTTGCCACCTATATCTGATTAAAATACAGAAGGAAAAAAAGAAAAAAGAGCTCCAGCAATATAAAGTCTCTTTCTTTAAAACATCTTATATATTATCTAAAACCAAGAGGCCCAGAGGCCCCCAGAGAGACCGTCTGGCCCGTACCCAAGCGTGTAGATATAGGATGTCCTCCAAGTGTCCTTGACGAAGGGAACGTCTCCCAACTCCCCAATCATTCAGAAAACCTCGGTGCCCGCGTTCTGGAGTTTGCGGACTGAGTTCTTCCGTAACGAACAACCATAAACAGCTAATATCTGCTGAGTTTGCGCCCTGCGCCGGCCACTGGTGACAGCGCCTCGCAGCACGTATTACTGTCACGCTCAGGGCAGACGAAGATGCGGAGGCGCAGGCCGGGCCGGGGTCGAGGCCCGGCCCCTCTGCGGGCCTCTGAGAGCCGGGCCTGGGTTTACTGCGAAGAGACCCCTGGACACTCGCGATCCTGTCAACGTTGCCACAAACGCTTCGGCTTCGCTTCCTGCAGCAGCCGAGTCCCCACCCTGGGGCCAGAGGCCCCGCAGCCTCTCCCGCTTTTCCGTGCAGGCACGTGAGCGCCAGGGCACGCGGGAGATTCGGCCCCTCCTGAGCCTCCCCGTCCAGAGACTGCCCTCTGCCCAGGACCCAGAGAAGCCACGTGACCTACCTCCGAAGGGACGTGCTGCGGCAGAAGGCTTAAGGCCTGGTTGTCATCATTGAGTTGCTAGGCAACCAGGTGGCCAATTCCGGGCTTACGTTCTTTATCTCAAAACTAAGGGAGAGGGCGAGCTGGGTAGCCTCAGAGATCCTTCCAGCTGCACCGTGTGTGAATGTGTGTAACAATCATTCACTGAGAGTCAGCTACGTGTTGGGAATTAAAGATAATTAAAGATAACAAAAAAGTCTGTCTCTCCGTGTGCAATGGTGTCTCTGTGACACCATTCGGGCTCAGAGCTCCTTCTCAGAGGTGCCCTGAAATAGCCAGGTTTCTTGCTTTCCTGTTGCACCGTAGAATGTTCTCCTGCCGGAGGCGCCTTCTTCCTCTTCCGCCAAGTGTTTCTGCCCTGGAGGGAGGCTCAGCATCGCCACTGCGTCCAAAACGCTGAGACAGGTGCCTTCTGCGCGGAGCCTGCGAGCGATTGGCACACACCGGTCCCTGCTCTGGCTCTAAGTCCCATCCATTACTGAGTCCTTGGAAGTGACCGACAGCCTATCTGCAGCCACTGCCATTATCAGGAATGACTGGAGAAACAGTGTGAGATCTGCCTTTAGCTTCCTAAGGGGAATCGGGTGGGGGTGGGCAGCCCCCAGCCCCCAGTCCCCAGCCCGGGCAGCCCCAGGCATCCGGCGTAAAGAGCAGCCCTGCCAAGCGGGAAACACAAGGTTTTATAAATAACGAGGGGCGTTTTCTAAATGCGTCTTTCTGGAAGAGAAGCACAACTTAACGTAATTGACAATCGTATTCCGAGTTGTTGAACTTTAAAGTCGAGTTATTTCCTTTCCCTCTATTTAGACACAGAACGCTGGTGTTTAGACCTAGAAAGGTTTTTATAAAATGGCGCACGTGTAAGTAAGGTTGGATGAAATGGGTGGGCGTGCGAGATTCCGATTCTTCGCCTAACAGCTGGAGAGGCCGTGAGCAGCGTTGAGACAGGGCCGGCAGGGCCGGGGGCCGGCCCGAGCTGCGGTCCGGAGCAAGGGATGTGGGGACAGGAGCTTTGGTGGGAGAGGCTTCCCCAGCTGCAAGGCAGGTCCGAGTGTGGCCAGGGAGGGAGGCAGGTGTTACTACATCATCCCCTCAATGCACTGAGCACCCCAAATGGTGCACCCCAATGGACATGGCGGAGAAGGTAGAGGGAGAAGCAGAGGCCTTATCAGACCGGGACGAAAATAGAAGTGGCGGAACCGAAGGGGACAGCTGAGCTATTCGCAGGAGGCTGATTTTCCATAATCGACAGTCCACCGGAAAGCACAGCCTCGCAGACGAGTTCCCTTGCTCCTTGAGCGGTTGTCCACCAAACACACAGTTTGCAGAAACCCTTCAGGGGGCTGGAGTTTCAATTACTATGATCAAAAAGGAAACCGTCTACTTAGAGGAGGAACTCATGCAGAACACCGGCTCGGTACATTTGGGCACGATGTGGGTCCTAAACGGGGGTCGCGAGGTGGAATGCTTCTGTGAGAGGCAGACGTGGAGCTCTTAGTGTGGCTTCCAGGCTAGGAACCGTGAACATGACAGCTCAGGGGAACCAGTCTCCCTTCCAAGAAGTTGAACACTTAAAAAAATAACAGACTCATTCACACATTTTCTGCGGCCACTTTTAAGATTTGACCATTTGATTCTCGCAGAGAGAGAATCTCTCACTCTACAAGGAAATGTGCAGAAAGGGGCTAATGGTTGCATTTTCCTAGACCCCGGACCCCCAAAGGCCTACGACGTCTCAAAGTAACCGCCGAGCAGAGCAGAGTCTGAGTTTCTTCTCAGTCTGGTACCGACATTTAGTCGATCCTCTCAAAATACAACAATGGCGGAACCATTGTAATTCAATTTACAAGTGAGAAGCTGAGATAGGTAAGGTGCCCAAAGATGCAAAGCTGGGAACTGGACGAATCGAAACTCAAGCCCAGGCCTCTAAAGCAACATTAATTTTGAAATAAATTACAAAAAAAAAATATATATATATATATATATATATACTATTTACACATTTAGTCAAGACTGGGTTTTTCTCAGATAGGGAGGCAGCCTTAGTCTTTAAAATAATTTTTCGTATCTCTGCCCTGGTATTGTAGTATAATCCGGGGGCAGCCGAATTCCCTTTATCTCTGAGTTCCCCTGGAGTCTGACATCACTGCCCCTTTTCCCCCTGTGGAAACAACTGGCCTCCCCATTTATAAGATGGTAGTAACCGAACTCTTTCCCCTGGGAGCCATGCTGATCTCCAACATCAGGGCTGGGTGACATTGGGAGAGCAAATGACAGAGACCTTGAGAGTATCTAACGTTGTAGGGTCGGTATTACCAGAGAAGAGAGATTTTGCTACCTACTCATCAGTCGTTTCAAGATAGCTAGTTCTTCACGAGATGAGTAAACCAAGGATCAGAGAGCGTGAGAGACTTGCTCAAGCCTCACTGCTGGGTAGCAGTGAAATTAGTTTTTAATTCTACGTCTGTGGGCTTTAAACCATTACACGTTTTCATTGAAACCCATCAAAAGCTCGTATTTTTTTTGACTTCCAGTTATAAGATAAATGATGTACAATATGACGAGAGTCAGCCCTGGTGCGTGGTGCCTTTGAAAGTTGCAAAGAGAGTAAATCCTAAGCAATCTCATCACAGCGAATAAGAGCGTGACTCTCTGAGGTGATGGACGTTCACTAAACTTACTGTGGTGAACATTTTGCAATGTATGTATGTCAAGTCATCGCACTGTATGCCCTAACCTTACGCAGTGTGTATGTCGATTTATGTCAAAACCGAAAGGAAAAAAATAGTATTTACAATAGTGTCAAAAAATTAAATACCTAGGAATAAATCTAGCAAAATCTACATAGGAAAGCTAAAATATATTATTAAGAAATTAAAGAAGACCTAAATAAATAGAGAAGTATACCATGATAGCAAATGAGAAAGCTCAAATGTTTAAGATGTCTATGCTCTTCAAACTAGTCTATAGATTTAACAGAATTCCAACCAAAATAGCAGCAGTATGTGGAAATCGACAAGATGATTCTAAGGACAAAGGACTTAGGATAGTCAAGATAAGATAGAAGAACAAAATTAGAAAATTTACGGATTTCAAGAAATACTACAAAAATTCATTAATTAAGACATTTTGATATTGGCCCAAAGAGAGACAAATAGACCATTGAAATAGGATAGAGAGTCTAGAAAATGATCCACACACATACACAGTCTCCTGACTTACAACACATGCACCATGTACTTTGCTGAAGAAATAGTGATCTTTTCTATAAATGCTCGTGGCTATCAACATGAGGGAAAAATGAACCTTGACTTCAGGCCTCGTATTATACACAAACATTAAGTTGAGGTGGAGAAGTATGAAAGCCCAAACTCCAAAGCTTCTAAAAGAAGCTTTATGACTTGGCGAAATTTTCTTCAATCCAACCCAATGAGCACCGACTACAAAATAAACACTAGACTTCAATTCCATTAAGAATTCCTGTTCATCAAATAACTCCCTTTAAAGAGTGAAAAAACCAACCACAGAGTAGAAGGCGATATTCACAAGTCATATATCTGACCAAGGCCCCCTGCCAAGAATGTTTAAGGAACATCTATCTAAAAGTCAACTTTGAAAAAAAGATGAAGTATCAGATTTTAAAGGTCGGAAAACACCTTTCGCAGACTCTTCCCCAAAGAGGATGTAAAGCTGGCCAGCAAGCACCCGAAGGCAGGCTGAATGTGATCACTTCTCGGCAAGATGAAACCCCAGCGAGGCACCACCACACATTCGCCAAGAAAGCAAAAAGGAAAAGGGCTACAACTGTCAGCTAATGCGGGGACGGACGTGGCACACCTGGAACTCACACCCTGCCGATGACAGCGTCCACGCACGACCGCCTCGGAAAATGGCGTGTCTCCCTTCTGCCAGAGGGAGACAGACACCTGGACTTCGGTGGCCCAGCCATTCCACGCCCGGGCTTCTACCAAGAGAAACGGGTACCCACGTCCACACAAAGATACGGGCACACAGCCGTGTTTAGAGTAGCCCCAAAATGGAGACATCCCAAATGTCTCTGGACGGGGGAACGGTCCCTCCATTCACAGAAATATCGCTCCGTAAGAAAGAACCAATTTACTGATCCACAGAGCAGCTTGCATCGAGCTCGCAGACATTGCACCGAGTGGAAAAAGTCATAAAAAGTCACAATCTAAGAGTGGTCACTGCACGATCCCGTTTATTTTGAAGTTCACGAACAGGCAGAATTCAGAGTGGCAGTTTTCGTGGGAGAATGTCGACCGGGAGGGATCATTCTGGAGCTTTCTGGGATGGCGAACGTATTCTACGTCTCAGCCTGCATAGTTTTACGTTGTTTACAGATGCGCAACATTTGTCCAGTTATTCACTTAACATCTGTGCATTTTACATGCATCTCTATGCGTATTTTTGCCTCAGTTATTTAAAACCTGTGGTTTTAGGGGCTGGGGAAGGAATTTAACAGGAGTTATGTAATAGGTGTAAAGTTTCGGTTTTGCAGGACGAGAAAAGTCCTGGAGATGGGTGGTGGTGACGGTCACACAACAAGGCGAATGTACTCAACGCTTAATTTATAATAGCTAAAAGGGTAAGTTTTATGTTGTGCATATTTTTCCACGATTAAAAAATAATTATTATATAAAAACAATAGGACTGTCGGACGCGTTGCTATGTGTGTGTGTGAGGAACGTGAGTCTTCAGCTGGGGCTGACATGAGACCCCACCATGCCAGGCGCAAAATGTGCCCCCGGAAATGTTTGCCCTTCACTTCCTTTAAGCCTCTAGCGCACTCCCAGCCTCACCCACCGTGCATTCTGCATGCGTTCCTACTGTGTGCTCTGACACCGTAGGCCTGAGATGCCGGCTACACGGGGACTTCTGCACTCCTGAAACGCACAACGCTGTGCCGGGCACACACATGCATATGACTAGATACGGCACGAAGTGAATAGCGGCACGTCGGGGGAGGGCCGTGGAAGGAGCACCGTTGATCCTCGGAGATGCGTCTTGCAGCGTTAGTGTGAGTCACCGTCAGTGTGACTGAGAACGTTTGGCATGCCCAGCGTGTGCCACGCAGGCTCACTCTCTTGGCGCCCACCCCTCAGCAGCATATTTTTGAGACTGGTGTTGTTGTCACCTCCTTTTTCAGATGTGCCTGGCTCATATTCGTGACCGTGTCTTACAAAACTCCCCTCTCTCCCAACACGCCAAGCAGAGGGCCCTGAACAGAGCAGGCGCCTTAGAAATACTTGCTAAATTGCATTACCCTGATTTTTCCTGCTCCAACAGTGAACCTGGAACCGGAAACACCCTGCTCCATATCCAACCCCTGAGCTGCTAACCCTTCCCCAGTACCAAATCTTTTCATCGATCCATTCGTGAATCACAGTCTTTTTTTAAGCACTCACTACCTACCAGGACCTTTGCCAGACGTACGTGACTGAAGATGCCCTTGGGTTTATACACACTTTCAAATTCCTGGGGGTACCATCCTTGATTTGATCCTTGTGACCACCTGCTCTTTCTTTTGGTTTCCAAGGTCATCTTTTAAAGTGCACGTGCTGAGGAAAACCTGTCACCAGACACTTACAACATCCTCATTCTGCTCCCAGAGAGAACAGCTAACAACCGACTCAAATCCGCCACGTAGGCTGAAATCTATTTCATAAACTGTGGAGTAAAGAGCAGTTCTAAAGACCAGGTAACCATCTCTCTGCACGTTACTGAGGATTTCAAAATGAATGACAGACACGAGGAGCAGTATCGACGAGTTAAATCATGAACCCAAGCTGTGGAATGAAAAATTTCCTTATCATGATACCATGGAAACTCGTTCGATATAACATAGCAAGTTCCATGTTTTGGTAAGACAAAAAAAACCACGACCATAGTCATAGGAACCGCCCTTTACTCACGAAGACACAACTTTGAAGGATCACCCTGCTCGTCATCCCGTAAGAGGCATCACAGATGAACCGCTTCCGGCTTATCTCCCGGAGGAGCTCCGAGGGGAGGCCGGCCCCCCATTCATTTTTTAATGCTCAGCCACACGGTGGCCACGGCAGAGTCCGCAGAGGCCGCCGACGGAGGATGTGGAGCTTTCAAACCAAATTCCATCATCGGCCCGGATTTTTAATTATTGAAGACCTTTCAACACATTTACCTTAAGGAAATAAATTTTTTAAAATCTAGCACTTATCCTAATGGGGATGTTTCCAAAGTGAGTTCAGACCAAAAAAAAAACTTGTAAGTGATGTCACCAAGTCTTATTCTTAACCTAGTCACTCAAGATTCCATAGGCTTCTGAGTATATTTATACCAAAGAGGCAAATTTTGTATTCACGGCTCACAGTGTTTCATTATTTCCCCACCATTCATTAGTTTACTACAGCGATTAAGGCCTGCGAAATGCCTTGAGCGCAGTGAGCAGGGCCCGCGAGACAGCCCAACTCGTGGGGATGGGTTGGCACAGAAGGATGGAGCCCTGAGCAGATCTGATCGGTCACGAACTGGACACGAGCTTCGTCCTTACTTCTCAGGCTATTAGGAAAATCACTATGTGCTAGCTTGGAGAATTTTTACCCAACTCACTAAAATTTCCTCTGTGAATAGCCCCAAATCTGAGAGTGAAACAGTTTAAAAATCGGTGAGTGTGCATTATCACACGTGGGGCGATTTCATTCAGGGCTGTGGCTGAAGACAGCTGTCGGACAGGTAAAGGTAAGAATGATGGGTGCGGTTTTGCTAGGACATCACTATGCACATTTGTGCATCTGGTCACAGCAGCAATGCCCAGGAGTGTCCCATTAAATGATGAGGGACCCGACATGCCAAATGTTTTCCAAATCCCAGTGAATCCCAGGCACTGTGGCAGGTGAGACACCGTCGTTCATGGCTTCCCTGCCCTCGTCTCTTCCAGCAGCAAATCCTAATCTCAGGAGAAACTGCCAGTTAATGCGTGAGGTGGGAGGAGTTGCGTCTCCCCCACAGAGTCCAAGATCTGACCCCGATATCTGTGGATGTGACCTTATTGGAAAATAGGGTCTTTGTGGATGTCATCAAGTCAAACGAGGTCATCCTGGTTGAGGACGAGCCCCAAATGCGATGACTGGTGTCCTTATAGGACGAGGCGAAACGGACAGAGACACAGAGAGAGAGGACCATGTGAAGACGCACGGGGAAATGGCACGGGATCGGAGCGATGCTTCCACAAGCCAAGGACACCAAGCACACGCTAGAACGTGACAAGAAAGGACCCTCCCTAGCACCTTCAGAGTACGCATGGCCTTGCCAGCCTTGACTTTGGACTTCCAGTCCGCTGTGAGGGGACAAATTTCTGTGGCTCTCAGGCCTCCAGGGCGCGGTCATTTGCTGTGGGCACCCTAGGGAGACGAAAGCAAGGCGTAAGTGGCGTTTGCAGTGAGAAGACAGTAGGGCCTCACTCTGAAATCCTACGTTTCCAATGATGAAATTACAGGTGCCACCTGCCTTGTCCTGTGCTCTCTGCAGTTCCTGTGGGCTCGGGCTAGCTCGCTCCCCTCCCTGAGCCGTGGTTTCCTCCCCAGTAAACTGGAAATAACAGCCCTCCCCCACAGGACGACTGGCGGCATTCATGAGAAAACGGAAGAAAACACAGGCACCTCGTAGAAGGTCCCCTCCACACCCTCGGGATCCCCCGCAGGCGTCAGTCTGGATTTTCAACGTTGGCCGATAGTCCTAGAATCTGCCGCTGCTGTTGTTTTTAATTTGGTAGTGGTGGTGGTGAACTTCATGTGTCCATTTCTGTCCAGAGGTGCCCAGATAATTGGTCAGATATTCTGTGCGTGTCTGGAAGGGCGTTTCGGGATGAGATCAGCGTTTGAACCAACAGATGTGTAGAGCACGTTGCATGTGCTGACATGGGTGGGCCTCGTTTAGTCAGTGGAAGCCCCAAATGGAACAAAGTCCAAGGCCAACTTTTGCCTGGCTGAGGACATTCTCCTGCCTGGTTGCTTGTGTACTGAACCGCCGGCCCTCCCTGGGTCTCCAGAAGCTTCCAGCCTTCTGATGCAAACCGGGACACCTGCTCTGCAGGTTGGGGATTTGCCAGGGCTGCATCACAAAAGCCAGTTCCCTGGAGTCCATCTCTCTGTATTTTTTGAGACAGAGAAAGAGATGCCCGTTGGCTCTCTCTCTTTGAAGACCCCTGACTAGTGTTGGACCAAGCACAGTGTTAACCCCAAATCTGAGTCGCATTTGTACTTTGCACCAATATCGTGCATGGAGCACCTGCCATGCTGCAGGTGCGCCGGAATGAGACAGACTGGGATTTAATCCTATTCTAACCACTTACTAGCTGCGTCAGCTCTGGAAAATCTTTTCATCTCTGTGGCCTCTACTTCCTGTTTGGCGGTCCTGCAGAGTTGCTGGGAGGTGTGCATGTGACGGTTCTTGGAGGCGATTGCTCAGTGTCCAGACAGAGCAAGGCTGGGCTAGAAGGCAGTTATTTTGTGAGTAGGCTGTGTCGTTCATTAATTTCCTGGGATAGGTTATGTCACTTCACAAATCGTTTTTAATATGTTGGTGTGAACAATGCCAAATGTTAAACCGATACCTGTTAGTAGTCTGTATTTGCGGATATTGACTCATTCCTTTATCCCTAGAGAAACCTTCTGCATTTACATATTCAGCAGTAGCCCTGCATTTCACTGTTATCTAGGTGACCTGAATTACCATATGATAGTAATAGGTCTTGGTGGTACACGGTCATATATCTAATACACTAGCCTCGTACGTCACACATATGATGGTGTGAAAGCTAGAGCTTCGGTGCCAAAGAAGTGAAGTTTAAAGCAAGCCCTGCCCACGTGTAACCTTGGGCATGCTGCTGAATGTCATTGTGCATCCATCTCCCAACTGAAAATGGCAAGACCATGCCACAGGGTTGTGTGTATATTAAGTAAGAAAGTTAAGTTCCTGGCACTCTTATTATTGTTGTCAGTATGACCTAGAACCATTAGAAAAAGAGCATTTGGAACCTGCATGGAGATCTTGAAGAAGGATACGATTTACATAGCAGGTGGAGTCTGGCTAGTAGAGAGTTTCTAGCTAAAGAGTAGCCTGGGCCAGGGCATGGAGGCAGGTCCAGTCTGTGTGGGGTGTGAAGAGCAGCCTGGGTGAAGGAGAGTGTCCTAGGAAGTCTGTGAAGTCGGGTGAGAAGGTTGGATGGAGGCTGAAGCCTAAAGAAGAGGGATTAAGAGCTGTGATAGATGACAAACTACTGTGTTTGACTAAAAGAGTTATGCATTGATCATTATCACTTCACTATTATCATCACCACCATCATCATCATCACCACCATCACCAGCATCATCACCGGCATCATCACCCATCACCAGCATCTGGCATGGTAATACCACCATCACCAGCATCTCATCACCACCATCACCATCATCACCACCATCGCCATAATCATCTTCCACCATCGCAAATATCATCACTTTTCATCATATATAATCATACTCTTATCATATCCTTCACCACCATCCTGCCCAATCATCACCACCACATCACCATCATCACCACCATCACTATAGTAAACTCACCACCATCACCATTACCACCACCATCGCCATAATCATCATCACCATCACCAGCATCATCACCATCACCGCCCAGTCATCACCACCATCACCATAATCATCACCACCATCACCGGCTTTGCATCACCCGGCGTCATCGCCGTCACTGCCGCCATCACCATGATCGTCATCGCTGTCAACGCGCGCATCCTGCCGTCGTCATTCACTGTCAGCATCGTCGCCACCGTCACCGCCAGCGTCATCGTCGCCACCGTCACCGGCATCGTCATCACCATAATCGTCGCCATCTCGCCATCATCATCATAAATGCCATCATCATCACCATCACCATAATCATCACCACCATCACCACCATCATCACCATCACCAGCATCATCATCACTTTCTTCTTCTTATCCTCCTTCCTCTTCTTCTCTCCTCCTTGCTCATTTTCTTCTTCATCTGTCTTCTTCTTCCTCTTCGCCATCACCATAACTAGCATCAGCATAGCTAACAGGTAATAAGCTTTTACCATGTGCCAGGCACTGAACTAAAAGCTTTCTCCCTGTTAAAGAGGAGATGGGACCTCACACACCATTTCCAAGGCACTTTGGTGCTACGTGAACCCAGGTCCTTATTAATTACCTGTGTCTCTTTACTTTAGGGTCACTCTCTTTTCTCTCAAGTAGCTATGGACGTTTCTTTTTTCTTCCTTTACCTTTTTAAATTTTTCAAACAAAATCAGTCAGCCTCTGCTCCGTGGCACCTCCACGAGGCAAATGGCTCACTGACCCACGGAACCACAAGTTCTCAGGGAGGAAAGCACAAGCATTTGTGACAGTTCAAAGCCCAGACAGAGCTGGCCATTGGTTCTGCCCTACGGGTGGGAGGAAGCTTCACGGAGCCGGTCACTGTTGCTGTGAACCCTAAAGCTGGAGTTTATCAGATGGAGAAAATGAAGGAGAGATGGAAGGAGCTGGGGAAAACTCGCCGGAGGATGGGGAAATGTACGGGCAGTAAAGCAAAAATCAGAAAACAGTGCACAGAGAGAGGACTGTGTGTGGATGATCAAACGCAGGGTCTGGAATTCCACAACCGGGTGCACGAGGCTCCGAGGTAAAATAAAGAAGGTGCAAGACGAACACCAGCCACTGGAGAAACACGGGCAGAAATCCGATTCCAACCAACTCTGCCCTCACATGAAAGGCAGTGGAGAACAGAGACAGTGCTCGTCCATCTGCGTTTCTCCAGGAGTTAAGTGTGTGGAGAGTAGGAAGCAATCATATCCTTAAAATATTTGGCCTCATCACAGATTGAAAAGTTTTCCCCATCTCCTTACCGGTCCTTTATTTAAGAGAGTCTAAAATGCTTTAAATCCCTAACATGAGACCTCTACGTAAAGGAATATGTGGTAATGAAGTTGAACTCCACACAGAATTTCTTTTAAAAAAGCAATTTCTGCCCATATACTCAGGAAATTGCACAGTCTTAATTGTGCACAGTCCAGCTCAGGGTTTGTTTTCAAGATTCCTGAGGGAGGGGCACCTGGAGGGGGCAGGAGGGGACAGGGATGCAGGAGGGGCAGTTGGAGGGGACGGGGTGGGGGACAGGGACGCGGCAGTCGGAGGCAGCAAGTCTCCTGAGCCTGGGGAACATGCTGCATCTCTCAGCAGTGGCATCTAAATCACCTCGTGCCCCTATGAAAGAACAAATGGCTAATTTTAACCACCTGCCTCTAAAAGACAAACATCAGCATTTACAAAATGAAAGAAACTCTGAGGATGCAAAACCGTAGCCAATTATGCCACTGCCCAGAGTGACAGTGGCCAGCTGACGGCATCAGCCTCCTGAAAAGAGCCATTATAATTGAGCCACAGACAGACCCCTAACTAGGGCAGCGCCACTGGGGGCCTCTAAGACACGGCGCATTTTAATTGCTTGTGCTGGCATTTATTTGATGTCGTCGGTCTGGCTCGGCGTCCTTTTATAACCATCCTATGTGACCACAAATCGGGTACAAATAAAAAATCAACCACAACGTCCTCCTTCCTAGAGGCAGTTGTGTTGTTTCGTAGACATTCGATATTTAAATGTTCATCAAGACAGAGCTGGGATGGAATACGGACAGAAGCAGCGCAGAAAGAGCTGTCTCAGGACACACAGGTGGACGGGAAGGAGGGCGGCTCAGGGGGACCGTGGGAGGATGGGGGATGGAGCTGCTGGTGGATGACTGGACCGTGCCTGTTCCGCCCTTAGCCAGAGCCCGGCGGTCAGAGCGACAAGATGGCTTCAAGAACACAACAGGCAGGGTGCGAGCCTGCGGCAGGAGAGCCTCCCGTGAAGTCTCAGGGCTGCACCTACGTGTGGCAATGTCACTGCATCCTGGAGCAGCTGGCTCTCCTGCCTGGCGGCGCGTCTCCTGTCCCACCTGCTGGCCATTTCCTGAAATGCAGCGCGCACCTGGCCACCAGCGGGGCGTCCGGATGCCCACGCTCCACTTCACTTCCAAACGTGGCACGGAAACAAAGCCAGCTAAACGCAGGCCGGGCGCTTCATCTCGCGTGCTTCTCTCTGAAAGTGGAGCTGCGTCTCCACAGGTGGTGCTGGGTGCTTTGCAAGAACAGAAAGCTCTGATATGGACGGTAAATATTTTATGATGTCAACGCTGCAGCAATTTGGAATGAGAGCTCCCACCAAACTCCAGAAATAACTTCACTTTCTCATTAGAAACAGCAGGAAACGTCTGGAGGAGGGAGTGTTCTGATGTCTGTAGACGCCGAGAGGGTGTGACAGCTTGTCCCTTGAGCGAGCGGCTGTGGCCAACGACTAGCTCTCCAGCCTCAACACTGACCCTTCCAGCGAGCACCTGCACCTTCTAGAGGCAGGACCAGGAGACGTGAAAGAGAGAGGAGGCCTGTGCCTACCCCAGACCCGACGTTAGGCTTCAAGTCGTGCTGGGTCAGATAATTGTGGGGAGTCACTTATGGACATGTGAAAACGTATAACAAGGAACAAGGATATTTGTGTACTTGGCAACAATGTAAGAAGTTGAGATTGTAAAGCGCTGGGGAAAACCGGGAGGTAACTGTTCACATAGCAGTCACTGCACATTCCTTGCAAAAGTTTAGCAGAGAGTTCTGAGTTGTGAGAATCTCATTGTTCTACTAGATATAGTAATCTGGCTAACCTTGATTCTCGACTACTGTCTTTCTTATTGTAATGTTATAAATAGTGTGTTCTAAATAAACTCGGGGACACAGACACAGACGCAGCTTGATTCTGTGATCCCTCCTGCAATTCTGTCTGTCTTCTTTCTTTTCCTCAGTCCATGGTCCCCCTTTCAGGTACCCTCAATTACTTCGTCGGCTGGCTTCCGACTTGCCCCATCTTGTGTCCTGTGTTTTGACCCAAAGTCGATGGAGTTAGCTGTCTGGAAGGGAGAAGGGCTCCAGATTGGGGGGCAGGGGACAGGAGGGATGGACTGGTTTGAACCCATCACTCAATGCCTTGAATGGGGTGTATTTAAAGAGGCAAATAAAATTTGACAAAATGGGAAATCAGAAGACAAAACGCCCTTCACTGTTATATTCTAATGTAAGAAGAAAATAAAATTGTCTACACGGACCCAGAAAAGGGATATTTGAGTAAGAAAAAGGCATCTCCAAGAAAGAGCAGGGTGGACTCTACAAAGCAGTAACCTCAGCCCTCGCGAAGCAGGCATGACATCGGGGTCAGCAGGGAAGCGTGGCCTCAGAGCAGCAGGCTGGGGACCGACCCTGGGTCCCCAGACGCCCACGGAGGGTGTCCCCGGAGGTCCTCAAAGCGTGTTCCCTGGAGCTTGTCAGAAAGGCAGATTCCCAGGCCGCACCTCAGAGCCCTGAACGGAAGCCCCTGGAGCAGCCGAGCTGTCTGTGTGTTAACAAGCGCCCCTCAGCCCCGCCCCCCGGGCGACTAAGAACCACCCCCCGCGCCCCCACCCCGAGTCTGGGCTGGTGACCGTCAGCCCGGGCTGCGTGGGGGCGCAGGGCGCAGGGCGCAGGGCGCAGGGCGCAGGGCGCAGGGCGCAGGGCGCAGGGCGCAGGGCGCAGGGCGCAGGGCGCAGGGCGCAGGGCGCAGGGCGCAGGGCGCAGGGCAGGTGGGAGGCCGGGGGAGGTCGGGCTGGGAGGAGGGAGGGCCAGAGGGAGCGAGGCGAGGAGCGCTGCGCCGCCCCAGGAGTCACTGAGCCCAGGGCTGCACCGGGCGCGAGGGGGTCGCGCTCACCCGGGACTGGTTCCGGAGACGTTGGGCACAAGGAGGCCCGCTGCGACGGAGCACTGGACAGATTGCCCCTCCCCCACATACCTAGGGCCCCCCGTGAAAGTTCCTGGAGGTCTGGGAGGGCTGATGGCCCAGAGGCCCGTGGGGGTGCTCTGCTCAGACCTCCCCGCCCCTCCGCCCCCGGGGGGGACTTTGCGGCCAGGCGTCTCCGAGCACCGGGCTCCAGCTGCGCATCTTGGGGACCCACCGCAGCCACCACGAGGCTGAGGTCTCCCACTGCTCCAGCCACACCGGCTCTGCAAGACCCTCCGTCGGAAGTCTCTGCTCTGCGGCTCCGTGTCACCCAGCCCAGACTTTCTCTAAGGGGCGCCCAGTCGGAGACTCTGCCTGCCCAGGGCTCCTTGCCCCATCTCTCCTGTCACAGGGGCAGCTGTCATTAGTCTCTGAGGCCCTACCCACCGGCCCTCCCTGTTCCTCCTCCTCCGTTCTTCCCAGTAAACCTCTTCCACTTCCGGTTCCACCTGGCCACTGCTCCCTGAAGACCCAAAGGGACAGGGGGGCCGAGAGCTGTCATATGTGCGACGGTGAGATCCTCGTGGCCACGCAAGCTGGTGGGACTGGGACCCGCGCTCTTCCCACTGCCCACAAACAGTAATGGCGACGCTCGCTGAGTCCCCAGGAACCGGCCACTTCCAAATGCTCACATGCCATTGCTCATTTAATTCTTGTCGTAGCCCGTGGAAGGAAGCTACTAATATCTCCATGGTACGACATACAGAGGAACCAGCTTGTCTGATGTGATGCCGCCACTAAGCACCGGGAGACGGACCCAAGCCAGGCACCACATCACCCAGCCTCTCGTCACTCCACACCTGTCCACTGAAGGCCAGAGCTGGCTCTTGTCCTTCCGTTTACCTGGTACACGACGGGCGGCCAGTGAGCAGTTAACGAATAAATAAATGGAAACATATATGTGATGAGTTCATTGGGTTCCAATCTCTGGGTAGTTGCAGCTCTACCGTGAAGTGTCCTTGGGTCCATATTGACGCATAAACTAAAAAAATAATAATAATAATTCTTCACATGTTTATGTATAATATTTTTAAATATACATAAAAGCCATGGTGGTGACTTAAAATTCACGTAAGACGCTGCTGGGTTCATAGTCATTTTCTGTGGGCTGCTTCTGTTTCTCACAAGTCAGGTACTAGAATACAAACACCACCGAGTGAGATTGTGACATTTCGTCACATTGAAAGAAAAAGTCATAATATTGGAGCATGAATCAGAAAGAGGAGACAAAGAAGGAGAGAAGAAAAGCTGGGGAGGAAGAAGGGATGTGGAGGAGGAGGAGGAGGGAGAGAGGGTGCCGAGGACCCACCTTTGGGCCAAAAACATCACAAGGATGTTGCTCCTTCATCTTACGCGACATCTCACTTCCTGTGGTTTTTACCCCAACTGGGCTCACGTGAGAAGATTTTAATGCGAGTCACCTAAGAACCACCGCCCTGATTGGCCAGAGCAGAATTTGAACTGAACTTGTACTGGAAACGGTTGAGACCATCGCCCACGTTAAAAATCATCTGACTCTACTCAAGTTGTTCTTGGACCTAATGAATCAGCAAGAATGGAAGCTCGTTCGAGCCACACGGAAACACCAGGCGGAAGCGGGGATGCGATTTGCTTCCTGCATCGCCAGCAATAAGCAATCTTTTATATCATAATGTAAGATCTAAAAATAGTTCACTGTACATTTTGAGCCCTTGTACATAATGAAAGGAGGCTGTGCATAAAAGCCAGTTATTCATTTATTCCCTACACTGAAGCCTTCGACAGTAAGAGCTCAATTAACAAAAGAGACCAGTGGGAAATTAGACGCGATACTTTTTGTTTATTGCAGAGAGAATTTTGTTCATATCTCGTTAAAAGGAAATTTTGTACTGACTCGTATAACTCACCAATGGCGCTTTTCCCTCCAAATTCAGGGCTTTCACAAATGACTGTACGGAAAGAATTGAAATGGAAAAGCAGTGATTGTCAGAAAGATAGTGCAACTGTGTCATTGAGAGTTATGACCAGCGTTTCCCACGGCCACAGGTCAAGCCCGTACCCTTGGCCAGATGGTCAATGCCATAGCTGTGGCTTTGAAGAGGCACCAGGCTCATGATTCAGGAATTCCAAGGTTCTTGTCTTGGTTGAGGAGGGATCATTACTCTACAGATTGTCCTGTTAATTCTGGGCGTGTCATGCAAATTACCTCTCATCTTGTTCCCACCGTGGCCTCACACAGATGGGGAGACGGGATTAGTGAATTGCAGGGTTGGGGTTCTCCCGCCAACTCACTGTGACCATCTCCAGCCTCAAATTCCTCTTCTGCCAAATGAGATGATATAATAAGATTATATTTAAGGTGCCTTGAGCCTCTGGTATTATATGACCTTGGGGACATTCCCAGGAGGCCACAGAACTAAGGAGACATAACAGGGATGACATTTCTCTCTCACGTTCAAGAACGCAGTTTTCTGTTCTTCTTAATCCCCAGCGTCCATGACACGTAACAATTTGTGACCTTGCCGAGGCCTGTAGCTGGTTTCTGGCTAGGAAGCCGGTGTGTTGGGGCAAATTGTTTGGCTTGGGAAGACCCTGCAGACCACCCGGCATTCCCGTTTGCAGAAACCCAGGTGGCCCTCCGCTCCCTGTCACAGCAAGGAGCTCTTGTGCACTGATGGAACCCTTCCTGGAGGAATAAATGGCCACAAAAGCCAGCCGCCGGCTGGGGGATGACAGAGGCCGGCTCGGCGAGCATCTTTGTCATACATAGTTCATGCACAGTAGGTGCGCAAGAGTGAGGGGACAGCTCAGCCGGGCTCGGGTCTCTGGCAGGCTCGCCATTCGCTCCTCACAGTGAAATCCTGGGTTACCATCGCACGTGAGAGCTGGAGCACGTTTTATTAAGATCTCAAGACATAGCTTTAGAACATCAATGTTCTTTTATATCAATTCCTCATCCTTACCATGCCCAAAATGGCCAGACTTGAAAGTGTGGTTTTTTGAAATACGTGTCTTGGTCACATGGCTTTCCTATGATTGGAATGTTCACACAAAACAGCTAACTGGGGCTGCTCTGGTACTTACGTGTTTCCAGTTGGTCTTTCCGGTCTCAGGAGAGGCTAAGCTGGCCTCCGTGTTCTGGGCGCGCTCGGGGACAATGTGCATGTCACACGCAGAATGGTCACGGAGGAAGGAAAAAGCCAAGAGGAATGAGTCTGCCACACGCCTTGGCACCAGAACACAGGGACTTTTGATCACAATGGGGTCTCAAGTCTCTGGCGGTTGCTAAGGAGATCCAGTCCCCCAGCTGTCCCCCGCCCCCACTCAGCAGCTCAGTTCCCAGGCCTCTCTCATCACCCCCCGCTGTGATCTCCAGTTAAAGTGATAGATGCCGAGCCACTCAGAGCCGAGCACAGTTTTAGATCAATGATTTCCAACACAAACACTGCAGATGATCAGTTGGAATGTGGGAAATAAATATGGCAACTTTTATTCATTAAAACGTTTACCCCTCACATATATTTATACATACATGTGTATTGATTACATACATGTAACTATAGAGATGATAATATAAAATAGAATATATAGTATTATATATAAAATATATCACAACATATTTATAAGTATTTAACATATTAATTAATAGAAACAATTACATATTTAGTATTATAATTATATATAACTATGTGTGTATAATATAAAAAATATATAAAATATGTTAACTATAGTACATTAGGTATATAATTACATGCTATATGTATTTTCTAAACATAATCTATTATATTCTATTATATAAATATAATATATAAGTAAAATATAACATTGCATGAAATCAGATATGCATGTACGTAAGAATATATATATTACAGGTAAAATGATAATGTATAAAAGTAAAATATATTACTATGGTTATATGTCTGTGATTAACAAATATATCCATAGATATATGCACATTGGAGTACAGCTTAAAATTGTCCCCAGGTGGTAGTATGCAGTCAAAGACACTCCAGACGACCTGCCTTGATCTGGACACAATAGTTTCTTCAATTAACTTTAAGATCGTATTGGCGATATTTCCCCGCATTCGGCTCGCAATCAACTAAAAATAAAAAAATCAACTAAAAATATTCTTCCCTTAAACCACGTGAAGCCGAGCCTCCCTAAACCAGCACCTGTAAAAGTACTTACTGAACAAAGTATCAGAATTTTTATTCGTCCGTATTTGAATTTATTTTGTTGATTTCTGCCCACGATTTTTGCCCGTCAGGATGAATATATGCATTTGTTCTCAACTATGTTAAAAAAGGAAAAAGTGTATTAAAAACAGAAAAAAAGCTGGAAGAAAATATGCAAAATGTGAGCAGAGGTCGTTCCAAGGTGGTGGGTTTTGGTGACTTATTCTACTTCTGCCACTTTTTCTACTTTTGAAACATTCTACGATGAGCATGTATCTCTGCGATAACAAAGAGGCAAACATTCGTGAAGCACACGTTTCAGCTCGATCACCCACTCTCCTCCTGACGCCTGTGATTGGGTGCCCGTGAGAAACGCTCTGAGTTCATATTTTTCGAAGCACGATGCGGGGTTTGATGTGTAGCTTTGACTTGGTGGCTTTAACCATTTATTTCCATTATGTTGTCACAATACTAACAATAACAGTTAAATGTGTGTGTGTGTGTGTGCGTGTGTGTGGCGTGTGTGTGTACGTATATAATGACATTTCCCCAAAGCGGACATGGGCCAAGACAAAGAGTGGACTCGGAGCACGGTTTGCACACCCCATGGTGTGCATGGAGGACTCAGAGTGTGGTTTGCACATCCCGTGGTACGCAGGGAAAGGCTCTCAGCGGCGTGTCATCGGCCTGAGCTGGTACGTGCAGAGCAAACCCACGTAGCTCCTGTAGATAGAGACTTCTTTCTTAGTGTCCTTGCAAGCCACCTGTTAACTACCTCCAAGATGAGTTCTTGGTTTACTGATTAATGGCTAATTTGCTTCAAAAAGAATGTTTAGCTAAACCCAGATCTTATCTCTATGTCCTGTTCACAGCAGCCAGGTCGAAGCCGGTGTCCTTTTCTCAAGGACACCAAAATACTGTCCTCACAAACATTGTATTATATGAACTTGGACTGGGACAAAACAGTTAACCACAGTTACAGCTTTATTTTATTTTATAAACAACTCAAGATGTGACAGGTGAGATCAGCCAGGGCAAAAGTACGAAAGGCCAGCTGTGTCGCCCTCCATGAGCCAGCCGTCCATCCACAGTCCCCACGGCTCCCATGGATGGGCCAAGAGAGATAAGAACGTGGCTACAGCTGCCACAATCGGCGTTTCCTGAACACCGTTAGCGCCCGATGAGGTGAGCGAACGTTACTGAAATCTGGGGACCCGGAGGCAGCGGACCACAAACAGGGGGTCCCCGGCCACGTTCTGACAGTGGTCACAGCAGCAGCACGGAGAAGAAGCCAGCAGCTGAGAACCTAAGATCGTGGGGACACCGAATCGGTACGGGAGCCAGGTCGCTGTGTGCGTAACGGTGAAAGTGCTCGCAGCACGAGTTACGAACACGCCGCTCTCGTCGACGACTGTGCACAAGGTGTGTTATCATCTAGATTATTAAACCAGCGGCTGAGCGGCAACCACTAGGACATGATTGCACGGAGGGGACGGCGGGCGCCACGTCTGATCAGACAGGAAACAGGAAGCCCACCGGGCTGGGAGCCAGCGGCTGGGCCCAGGAACGGGGTCCGGGTGGGGTGAGGACTCGTTCTGGGCCCCCTGCCAGACCATGGAAGCGTACGGCGAACACCGTCCTTTCCAGCTTACATCCGATGTGCACATGTCACTTTGCACAGCTATCGTTGGTATGTTCCGTACATTTCTGAAAAATTGTGCGCAATACATTTTTTGAAAATTAAGTGATGCTCAAAGTATACCAGGAGAGATAACGCGTATACTTTAAAGCATAGAAATATCAGTGGTCAGTGATACTGTCTGCATAGCTGATCCGTAACCCTCTTTCTAATTTGATTTTTAAAACCTAGAATGTAAAAATCATAAATAATGACTATCTCTTTTGTAAATGAAGAATTCTCGTAGAAGACGATGCTTTCTCCTGGTGTTTCGTGCTTTGTGTGTTTGTGCTGCATCCAGGACGTGCTGCCGCGGGGCCCAGACCGGACTTAGGTTACGTGGCTAAGGGAGTGCGCAGATGCAGGAGGCGTGACAAACGGTGGAAACAGTCATGTACTCTGGCAGCTGATTGTGACAGGAGATAAAGACTTGTGTCATCAGAAACCAGCCCAAGTGAGCTTGGGTGACTTAAAGATGCTGCATGACCACCCAGGGTGGTTACGTTGGGGATGCCAAGCTGGGGCGTATGGACAGTGGGACCGGGGACTGTAATGAAATTGTGTTCCCAGATTCAGAAGGATGGGCAGCAAAGCTGGGGTGTCCCCACTAGGCTGATTCTCAACTATGTGCAAGACAGGGGAACCAGGCTTAGCACAAGCCAGGGCTTCCACCTAATTCGACCAGCGGCCCACAGGGAGCTGGGCACGCAAGCCACTCCAGGACCCTCTGCTTAGACATGTCTAACCAAAGCTCTGCCCAACATCCCAACCCACAGATAACCTCGCTACTTTGCTGCCAGAACTGGCTACAGAGAAGGAAACAAATTCAATTCAAAATAAAACATTTTCAGAAAGCTTACTGATTGAAGAAAATTAGCAAATCACTACTGAAAATTCAGAATATGGATTATTATTTTAGTAGATACTCAAATGCACACAATGACAGGAACTATACCAGAATTAAGCATTAAAGAAAAAATTTTGCCCCTAAAAATTCTAACAGGAACAATGAGATCTGCATTTGTAAAAAAAAAATTTCTTAATCCAGATTGGAACATTTAAACGTATGGGACTAGAAATCGTATTCTGTTGATGTAAGAGATAGAATATTCTCTGCCATTAAAATTGAGCTGGACTTTCAAAAGAGTCAATATTGGATCCGAAAGTGTTTCTAAGAGACAGAAAAATCACATCCTCACATGACCATTTTCAACATCAACAATTTACCATTGCTTTTCAAGCCCCCTCTGTACGTACATTCTTAACTAAAATTCATCTAAAAATGTGACCATGTGAGAGCTCGGGTGCCAGGTAAGAAGCCAAAAACGTGTCTCATTCCTGGGCCACCTCTTCTTTAGACGTCTGTCACACACGTGTAGCTATCACCTGAGCATTAGTCATATATTTTTCTGGGTAGGAATGACACACACCAGAAGTGCTAGATCGCTTACATGTTAATTGCAATTACACAGAAAAAAACAGAATGTGCTGCCAAAATATTCATAGGATAATCGCCCTGCAATGACAAGATAATTCTTCCTATTCTTCCCAAACAGAATGTGCATGCCCCATCTAATTACTTTGCAATCTCCTAGGCAAAAATGCTCACGAGGCCCCAGCCCCGCGGGTACCTTTCCATGCTTCTCTGGATCTGCCAAGGGGTTCCTCACACTCGGCACCACGGACGTGCGGAGCTGGGCGATTTTTCCTGTGTGCATGCGCTGTGAGGCAGAGGGCAGCCTTTGCTGTCCATTGTGAGATGTTTGGCAGCATCTCCGGTCTCCACTCACTAGGTGACAACAATGTTTATCCACCCCCAGTTTTGACAACCAAAAACGTCTCCGGGCATGGCCAAATGTGCTCCAGGAGGGAAAATCAGCCCCTCGTTGGGAGCCACCAGATTAGAGGTATTTGCCCAATTGGTAGGAAGGTCCCGTTTTCAGCAGGAGACCCCTAGCACACACCAGAAGGAGAGAAGTGTGTCTGCGACACCCTCCCTCCCGTGACACTAAGCTGCGCCTTGTCCTGCACCCCGCGCCTGCTGCCCTCTCCCCACATGAAGTCTCAACTCTGAGAAAGCGCCCCGGCCTTTCTCCCTCCAGGGATCCCCAACTCTAAAATAATTCCGCTGCCTTCCTCACTTCCCACGACACCCCCTCCCCCAACACTGGAATCGCGCACGTGTATCTTCCTTCACAAAGCATCGATCTCGCCACCGTTCCTGACCTCAGATCAGAGCGAAGAGGAAGGTGCTCGGAAAAATAAAATATGAATCCATGTGTCCTAAATGCCCACAGAAATGTCTGACGAAATCGTAGGGGGCGTGCACAAGGAAAACAACAAAGTGCTTTGGACTCAGAAAGCTGTTCTCAGGGTTTCTTGTAAGGGCTGGCCTTGCTGACTTTGGGGTGCAGGAAACCCTTCAGAGTCTACGGACAGCCCAGCTTCGCATAAAGGGAACAGTTCATGATAATTCTCAACCCTGAATATATGTGGCTAAGGCTGCTGCTGGTAATTTCAAGGAATAAATTAGGAAATTTCCAAAATGGACTCAGTACATCACTGTGATTTGCTTTCAGATACAGTTGCCAAAAGGAGATGTAGTTGGCTTGGGGCATGGACCAGTAAACATTTAATAAAGAGGGCCAGAGCCAGAACGCAGATATTTAGACATTGTGAGTGTAGAGTAGCAACTACTCAACTCCGCCTTCGCGGGTGCATAGACCAAACGTAAACAAATGAGTGCCATTGGGCGGCAATAAAACTTTATTGACTAAAGCAGGCTAAGGACCAGATTTGGTCCAAAGGCCAAGTTTGCCAGTACTTGACTTGGAGAATCCCGCTATTCAGGCATCCAACACTGACTGAGCGTCGACTGTGGACCAGGCCTCGGGAGGCACACTGGGGATGCAGGCTAAGCGACCTGCTGACCCAGCGTTTAAGAAGTTTGCAGCCTTGGGCGTGGTTCCATAGTGTAGCGGTGAGCACGTCTGCTTCACACTCAGAAGGTCCTGGGTTCGCACCCCAGTGGAGCCACGGTCCATGGTCTACATCCACGCCACCCTGAACAAGCCCCATGTCTGATCTCGGAAGCTAAGCAGGGTCGGGCCTGGTTAGTACTTGGATGGGAGACCACCTAGGAAGACCAAGTGCTGTAGGCGTAAATAATAAAAAAATTAAAAATAATAAAAAAAAGTTTGCAGCCTCACGAGGGTAGCGACGTGCAAACAGCAGATCCAGGACAGGGGTGCTGGGGAAACCCAGACGCAGTGATTGATTCTCCACCTGGGCACAGACGTAGGGGGCGTTTGAATGGAGGTCGCACTACAAAGGCTCCCTAAGCCATTGATCTGTCCCTGGAGACGTGGCTCTCTGCAGAGGCGGCCTCCACACCCCACCGTGCTTGAGGAAGCCCATCTGTCTCCTGCCATGGGGGCTTCCCACCACAGCCATGCCCAGAGGTCACCTGTCCTTGTTCTGGGTCTCCTATGCTCGTAGACAAAAGAGGCCGCCATTCCAGAATGCTCCATCAATGACTTAAACCACGTGCTTCGACCCCCTCGCCCTGCCGCAGGCCTCACAAAGTGAAGGACAGGGATTCCGCTACCCAGAGGGCCTTGCTCCCTCCTACGCCGACAAAGCGCCCAAGTCTTAACTCCCACAGAGGCTCCCTTCGAGCTCTCCCATTCCGCATTCACGCCGTGTGCTTTTTAGTTTTGTTCTGTTTTAATTTGTGGACTCCATCGGAGCCCTTCCGAGCCGACCCTCCAGCGGCAGAGCCGCAAGGGGACCACATCTTCATTCTCACTCTGAGGTGGCAGCTCCCCGGCTGACGGGTGAGTGACAGTGAGTGCAAAGCCGTGGTCTCTCTGTTTCCAGACACTGGGGCAGTAGTGCTGGCCGTAGAAGGTTGAAGAAGAGCTGGAAACCAACCGCCCACACGCCGGCTCGCGGCCCAGCTGGTCAGCGCGCTCTCTGACCAGTGACCGGTGCCATCTACGTGAGGCTCCGAGCTCTACGACTCCAGCCATGGCAAATCGTCCGGGGACGCACCCCGGGAAAATCAGAATGTTGATTTTAGCAGCAAAACCGTTAGAGAAGAATGGCCATTAACGGCTTCAACGGGTTTAAGAACAGCAGCAGTGACATCGATGACGCTCGACGGCAGCCTTCTTGGGGTTGTCTCGGACAAGCCCCAACTTTATGAATCGAGGGAAACACTGGACATCCCCGTGAGCTGAGTGGAAATGCCTTCGACCCGGCTTCTCTGACGCCTGAGTCTGCCCCGTGGACCCCACGGACCTTCTGTTTGTAAAGAAGGGCAGAAACGCGGGGGACATTGCGTTGGCCGCTGGGGCGCAGGGCAGAGCGCCGAGCTGAGCCCGTTGCTTCCTTCTGCCATGACCACAATGCCATTGAAACGACTCGTTTACTGTGACCATTGTCACAATGCGCAAGTCGCCGCCGGGGCCAGGGCGGCTACGCCTGTGGCGTGACCGGCCTCTGAAACGGTGGACACGGAAGGCGCGTCCGCTCGCCACCGCTCTCCCGGGCTGGCCCTGTCCCCGCAGCAGGAGTGCGGGTCCGAAGGTCCAGTGCTTTCCCAGAGACCCGCAAGGGCGGGGCCGGGGCTCCAAACACCCGGATCTCAGACCTGGGAAGTCGGCGTAAGAGGTGTGTCGTCTCCTGTGGCTGCTGTGATCCATGACCACAAACTGGGGGGCTTAAAGCAGCACAAGTCGATTCCTTTACTGTGCCGGGGTCGGAGTCTGGAAGGGATCTCACGAGACTAAGACCACGCTTTCTGCGGGGCGCGCTCCTTCCTGGCACCCCGGGGCGGGGTTGGGGGGACCCGTTGGCTCGCGCTCCCCGCGGCTCGTGTCTGGCCCGCGTCCCGTGGTTGTCAGCCCCGCTCTCGGCCTCTGCTCCCGCCTGCTCTGAGAGCCACGTCCCTCCCGCTCGCGCCCGCTTCACGAGCAGCCGTCCCGCCCCCGGGTCCATGGTCGGCTGCTTCCTCCCCCACGGAGGCCCCTCCTCAGCCGTGAACGTGCTGTGATGTCGCTTTTCTTTTGGAGATCTCCTCGACCTCTTCGCCTCCCATTCCTTGAACCTATTCCGTTTAGGCTTTTGTCCCCAAACATCGCCCCCGAAACGCCGTCCTCAGGAATGACAGGGACCGCCAAGCCTGGCGGGCAGTTGTCTCATCGCCTTGACCTCTCGGTGCATTTGACGTGGCGATCGTCCCTTCCCCTTTGAACGTGTCCTGCCCTCGGCTCCCGTGACGTCAAGCCGCCCTCATTTCTTCCCGCTTCCCCGACTGCATCTTCGCGGCCTCCTCCGCCGGGCCCTGCTCTTCCTCCTCTGGCCGGCGTCCCAGCGATGCAGGCCCCAGGCTCGGCCCGCACGCGGCCTGTCTCCCTGCACGCTCCGTCCTGCTGAGCACGCACGGTCTTGCTGCTCTAAACGCCTCCTGCGTGCTGACGACCCCCTAATGTATATCCCAGCTCAGACTCCCTCCCCGACTCTCGACTCTCGTGTCGTCCAACTGCCTGGTCACCATCTCCACTTGGATGTAAAACAGACATCTCAGACCAGCATGTCCAAGGACGAGCCTGCACCCCCGAAGCCTTCCCACGCCAGCAAATCCATCCTTCCGGTCGCTCCAGCCCAAATCCTAGCTGCCGTCTTCGCCTCCGCTCATCCTCTGCCCCGACATCCAACTCGGCAGCAAAGCCTATTGCCGTATTTTCAAAACACATCCAGAAGCGCTTTGCACTTTGCGCAGCCTCCGCCGCACACACCCCAGCCTAAGCCGCCATCACCCTTCACCCCGGATACCGCGCAGACGATCGTGACTCTCCCTCGGGCGCCCCCCACGGTCTGGTTTTGACACTAGAGCCAAAGAGCGTTCCCTACCTTTTAAAACACAGAAAATCAGATCTCATTTACCCGCCTCGCCCCCACACGAAACCTTCCCAGGACTTTCTATCCCACACAAAAATACGCAAACCAGCAGACGAGCGAGAAAGACCCGCACTCTTCGCGATGGTCACACGCGCTCTGTGACTCGGCCTCTCCGTGGCCTCCTTTCCAGGGGCTTCCGCCCTGGCTCACTGCTGTCCAGACCCTGTATCCCTCAGACAAAAGCCTCCTCCACGCCTTACCACTTACTGGTCCCGCCTCGGAGACCACGGTGCCCCCGATCGTCCCAAGGTCCATGCCCCAACTTCGTTCGTGTCTCTGCTGAAATGGAACCTCCTAGAGAAGCTTCCCTTACTCAGCACAGTCCTCGCTCTCTCTGTCCCCGCCCCCCTCCGCCTTGCAGCTCATGCAGTCCTGCCAGCCTGTTCATCTTCTGTCTCCCTGGGCCCAGGAAGCACCATGAGGACCAGGGTCTGATGAGTCCCACTGCTTGGTGTAGCTTCACAGCCAGCACGAGTGCCCGGCATCGGGGAGGGGCTGGGTCGGCTCCCGGGACGTCTGTGAAGTGGGAGGGTGGTCTCGCCGCTCTGCTGCTCACGCCGTCATGGTGGCCTCTCCCTGGATTCTGATCGCTGATGCCCAACGGCCACCCCAAGTGGGCTGTAAGGTCCCCAAAGGCAGGGAGCACATCTGTCTTCTAGACCCCCAGAGCCTAGGCAGTCCGTGCCTATCGGATGTTTGACTAGATGGACGGGCAGATGGATTTATTAGATTAGCAGAGTAAGAATTATGTCTAGGGCCGGGCCCGGGGCCCATGGTTTGACAGGTAAAGTGATTTGCTTTTAGGAATTAGTTCATCGGTCGTCTCAATAAGCCACGTGAATGTCATCGGACTGGTCACTCAGCCAAGAACAAGCGAAATGAGTTTTTGAAACTATCTGTGCCTTGAAACTGTCCATCGCCCCCTAGGCTGCAATTTCGCTTTTCAAAGCCTCTTCTTTGGGCCCAGTTCCATCTCCCCAACCTGTGTTTAAACAAGGAACGTTCTCCAAACGCCACCCTCACCTTCACAGCGGAAAATACAAAGGGCCCGAATCAAGCCCATTCCCCCTCGAAGCTAATGCCAACATTTCGAGAAGTAAAGACAAATATATCCGTTTTCTTCTGGGCTCACGACCTGATTTCCATCAGATCTCAACGGGTCCTTTAAAAAGACCCTGACCCAGCATTCATTTGTTTGGATAATTTAAACCCCATTGTTATTATTATTATTTTTTTTTTATGTCTCAATAGATTTCTTGATAATTTGGGGCTGCCTGATAAAATTTTAGCAAACTTGCTTTTCTTCGGCCTAAAAGAACAAAAAATAATGAACTAAAACCAGATACATTATTTGAAGAAAGGGAAGGGAGAAAAGGAAGAAAGCACGTAAAAAAAAAATTGATATTTTAAGGTACGGTTGAGAAAACCAGCATCCGACCCATTTGTATGAGAATTATAGTATTTTCCATTTACAGGAGTGAGACAAGTTAATTGCATAGTTACCATGAAATAAACTATGTGGCAATTACACAGAAACTCCTTCAGAAAACGCAGTAATTACACCAAACTACAGCGTTCTAAAATAAACCGAGAGAGCCAAGTCCAAGTACGATGGAAAGTCGTTCACCTGCACCCCGTACAATGGAAAGTCGTTAACCTGCACCCCACCATTTCGATGTGAATGCGGCGCCATCAAAGCTTTCTGGTGCCAATTTTTGAAGATAATGATTGTTAAATATAGATATATTTCTAGAAACGGTCCCCGGCACGATATTTCCTTTAAAAAAAAAAAAGAAAAATTGGGAGAAAGAGCACAGTTAACTACTGCCAGGCAGCGAGAAGTTTGACGGTGATTTCCTGCCTGAAAGAGGTACCGACGTTCAAAGAAAAGTATCAGGAGGCTCCGCTCTGGAAGGGAGTTCTGTGTTTTGGCTCGCACTTACAGACCGCGTGTCGGATTTGAAAAGGAGCCGCGTCAGAGCAGAAAGTCGAGAAGCGAAGGGTACAGTATATTTTGTATAGAACAAGCAATTTTCTTGGGAATTAAAAGGACAGTTACGCAGCCAATCCCCCAAAAGACTCAAAACAATCACCTTTTGTCACTCGGTTTTACACAACCCAAATTATTCAGCTAGGGAGAGAAAAAAAGGAGAGAAATACATGGATGGTGGTGATTGCAAAGCCCTAGGAAACGTGGCAGAGTAAAAAGGTGATGGAAATGGGCTCCTGAGAGCCTGGTTCTTAGCAGCTTGCTCGCCCTCGGGGCCCACTTACTTAAAAGGGCAGCTGAGCTCTCCAGGCCCAGCTTACCTAAGACTCGGGGATTAGGGTTCCAGAAGAAGCAAACACCCGCCGAGTCTCTCCGGGCAGCAGCTAGCCTCCCGCCACCCTCCCACCCTGCCAGACAGGGTGGACAAGCTGGCCTACAGTGGGTGCTCGGCTCCGCTCTGCACCCCCATCATCAGCGACACCAGTTGGCTGCAGCCCAGGGTCGAGACTACATCAAGGCTGGCTTCTGAGTTAGCTGCCAAAGCCCTCGTGAATTTGATTTTGTAGACATCGTTCTGCTAAGTTGATGCCAGGCTAGATGACGGACGTGAGCGTAAGAAATGAGATTAGAAATGAGCAAAACCAGACTAAAGGAGGAGAAAAGGGAAATTTATACCTGGACATAATTTAAACCTGATTTGTTTTCAGCTCTGGCATGGCCAGGGCAGTTCCAAAGCCTTGGAGAGACTCATTTAGTCCCAAAATGGTTCTGTTAAACCCTAGCCCGAGCTGCCTCTGACTCTCGTGTGTGTGTGTGTGTGTGTGTGTGCGTGCACACGCGCTCACGCACGCACGTGCGCACACACTCACACACACAGCAGTTGTTTTCAGGGCTGTGGGCGTCTCCACAGGGCGGGGAGAATCCGGAAGCAGAGGGGCATCTATTTGCTTCCTCTTTGTGTTTCAATAAGTGTTTGTTAACTGAATAAATGCATGCTCGGATCTGAGCAGAGATCCCTTACATATCACCACAGGATGTCACTGCCCGCGGCCAAAACGATTCTGCACAGCCCGGGAAGGAAAGAAGGCCACGAAGTGGTCTTTTTTTTTTTTTTTTTTTTTTTTATGATAATCAAAAGAGAGCAAAGTTGTTAGAATCAGCTTCAATTTAGAAAGAAGGAGCATTTTCAAGTTATTGTCTCCACTTAAAGTGACCGGAGGTGACCGGAGGTCAGGATTCCGGGAGCCTCTTTTAAAACTCTCTTCGCCACGGCTTGAGGCTTGGTCGATATTGATATTGTGCCGCTGTTTCAAATGTGATGTGTCTAAAGGCCATTTCGCCATAATTTTTGAAGAGCCCATGTCCTTGGAGAGACAGGCATTTCTGTGTGTGTCTATGACAGACAAAAACCAATTTGACTTTCTCGTTATTGTTCTGGATTGCTTGCTAGTTAAAATTATTAACACAAAACTTCTCTAAACTTACCGCCGGGGAAGTATTTCATGTTGGCCAAGACTGTGTCTTTGTGTTCCCCCAAATTTGCGTGCTGAAACCCTAATCCTCAGCACCATAGTATTTGGAGGCGGCACTTTGGGAGGTGATGAGGTCGTGGGGGTTCATGCCCTTTAGAAGAGATGACAGAGCTAGCTTACTCTCTCCATGAGAGGAAGAAGCTGGGTGTCTGTGAGCCGGGAGGAGGCTCCCCACACCCCGAGAACCCAACCAGGACGGCAGCCTGATCGCAGGCTCCCAGCCTCCGGAGCAGGGGACGACAGGTTCAGTTGTTTATCAGCCACCCAGTCAGAGCAGCACAAGGTGGCTGATACGGCCACCATCTTGCCTGTGGCTGTCAGTCAGCCGATGTACCACCCACTCTGGGGACACACGCGCTAAACCTTAGCACCGATGCAGCACCAAGGTTTTGCCCCTAGGAAAAGCACAGAGAAGAAGTCAAGACCTGGAGTCCTCTGCTGGGGCTGCGCCCGCTTTGGCCTTTCCCCTGGGGCCACTTCCACACAGGCCAGATCGAAGCCAGGACAACAGGAGGTGGCTGGTGGAAAGAGACTCGGACCAGATAATCACGTGTCCGAGCAGAGTCTCCCCCGGCCCGAAACGCAGTCCTCCCACGGGGCCTGGGAACCACCAACAGAGACTCCTCTAAAAGCATCGACATCTTCAATGGATTTTGAATAAGGAATCTTGATGCACTATTCAGTACCCAAGGGCCTCTGCAGTCTATTCTTTAAGCCTCCAACATACCCCTGCGGGGGGGGGTCCCCTCGCCCGTCCCCCCATCTTGAAGGGTCAGGACAGCCCGGGGGGTGAGACCGTGAGCCTGGAGGCCAGCGCCTGGACTGCGCTCACTCCCGGGCGGCCCCGCCACGCCACCTGCTTGCCCTGCGCCTCCGTTTCCTCGCCTGGAACATGCGCGTGGTGCCAGAACCCCCCTCTCGGGCTTAGCGCACGGCGGAAGGAGAATGGCTCTCAATTTTCCAAATTATGGCTGACGAATGTGTCTCAGCCAGGTGGCCGCAGCACGAGCGGGCGTGTGACCAGGCCAAGCATGGCATCCCAACCTTCTGAATCCTATGATCAGTCCCCATCAGGGACCAGGGCAGATCAGGTCACTGCTCAGAAGGGACTTTTCTACTTCTTCTCTTGAAAGAATAAGAACATTTATGTGATAACTCATTTCTACAAAGAGAATCACCTTTTGGAGAGCAAAGCCCTGGACATTATACACACAACGTGAACACACATATACATGTAAACACACATAAAACACACGCATGCGTACAGACACAGACATAGATACCCAGATACATGTACACATGTACGCATACATCTGTGCATGCTTACATGTTTATAATTACTAAAATAAAAGTATTGTCAAGTGTAGAAGATTAGGAAAGTATAGAAAAGTTTTAAAATAATTAAGAATCACTCATAATCGCACAATCTCAACACCAGGCGTGGTTGCAGCGGGCATGCTGGGACCTGGTTTATAATCTGGGATTTTTTTGCCCGAACGCACTTCCATTTTGGGGTAGATGCACTATAGAAAGCACGATGCGCTTCTCTTCAGCCCCGGGGCATCCTTGACAAGCCACATCGAAGAGCGATTAAGTTTCAGGAGACAAAATTTGGAAGGAAGGTGCAATCTTCTGGTGCTGTTTTCTTCTCTGAGGGGTTTTGCAGTCTGGATCACAAAACCCATCAACCACAAAGCCCCTCCCCACAGCCCGCGAGCCGGTGTCACTCTGCCTGGTGGAGGTTCACACCTCAGAAGTGAGCAGGAGGTGTCCCCTCCCGGGACTGCGCACTCGTGGGGGGGAGGGGTGCGCTCACATGAAGTGAAACAAGCCAGTCCCAGAAGGACAAACACAATTCCCCTTATGCCCAGTGACTGAAGTTGTCACCCTTGTAGAAGTGGACAAGACAGCGGTGGCTTCAGGGCTGGCAGAGGAAAGGACGGAGACTTGCTGGTCACGCGTGTAAAGTTGCGGTCGTGCAGGACGGGTGGGCCCGATGTCCGCACGCACGGACGCTGTCATTACAGCGACGATGCTGCACCGAACCCCGAATTCGGTAAGAGGGCGGATCGCATGGTGTGTGTATGTGTGTGTTTAACCACATTAAAAGGAATAAACAAATAACAACGCACAAGGGCCACCGTGGGATCAGCAGCTGCTCTGGAACGCCAGATGGGCAGCGGGGTGTCCTGCCAGTGCCCTGTCTGTGGACAGTGGAGGTGAAGCGGCCACCGGGGCGCGTCAGCCTCCGTGGCAGGAAGCCCACCGCCTGCATGTCTGGTAGCTGCTCTTCCAGAAGCGACCCCTCCCTCCACCCTGCCCGCCCAGGTCTCTCTGCTCCGGGTCCTGACTTCCCGTTGCTTGGTAACTGGAGCACGTAATTATTCTGCCGGGAGGTCAGAGAAATGTCAGCACCCCCATTACAGGGCCCCGGACGGGTGGGATGGAAGGCGACAATTTGCATAAAGGACTTCATTTTCCAGCCAGAGACAGGAAAGGGAGAGAAATGCAGAGTTCAGTGCATCTTTGCTAACACTGAAGTATGTCGATTCTTAAAGTGTGGTTCAGAAAAGGATGAATCAGAGTAACTCAGAATAGGTTTTTGGAGTCTGCTGGGTTTGGGGTTTTTTGTTGGTGGTGGTTCGTTTTGTGTGTTTGTCTCTAACTCTTGAAATTGTTCATAGGTCGAGGAGAAAAAACACTTATTCGTCTGTTAGATGATGAGCTGTTTTCTGGTAAAGGTTTGTTAAGGATCGTGGGGTTTTTTTTTTGGCTTGGGTTTTTTTTTTTTTTTTTTTTTGTCTCCCTGTGTTTAAGTTGAGTTTCCTTCTCAACTAATTCTAGGTTATCAGGTTTAAAAATAATCGAGTCGTCCCTGGTACTTTCTTCGTTGACAACATCCGTCCCTTCTTATCTGACCATCTGTGGCTATAATTGCCAAGGGCTTATTTTCTAATGAATTCTTCTGTGGACTCTGGGTCATTCGCTGCACGTGTTCTGCCGCCCGTGGACAGTGGGACACGGCTGTCCGGTCTCACCCCTCCCTGCACGTGGCCGGGCCTCCTGCCGTCCACGGCGGGACCCGCTTGGGGAGTGTGGAGACCGGAAGCCCTGGTTTCCTCGTCTCTTCATAGTGTGGTGACAGCCGTGCGTGTCGCAGAGAAACTCAGCGGTGGCGAGTCGAAGACATGCTCCACGTCGTTCCAGGCACACGGGATGACCCGTTGCCTTGGGTTCCCTAAA
>NW_024355205.1:36991239-37086264 GCF_902729225.1 Pteropus medius
CATGGCATCCCAACCTTCTGAATCCTATGATCGGTCCCCATCAGGGACCAGGGCAGATTAGGTCACTGCTCAGAAGGGACTTTTCTACTTCTTCTCTTGAAAGAATAAGAACATTTATGTGATAACTCATTTCTACAAAGAGAATCACCTTTTGGAGAGCAAAGCCCTGGACATTATACACACAACGTGAACACACATATACATGTAAACACACATAAAACACACGCATGCGTACAGACACAGACATAGATACCCAGATACATGTACACATGTACGCATACATCTGTGCATGCTTACATGTTTATAATTACTAAAATAAAAGTATTGTCAAGTGTAGAAGATTAGGAAAGTATAGAAAAGTTTTAAACTAATTAAGAATCACTCATAATCACACAATCTCAACACCAGGCGTGGTTGCAGCGGGCATCACAAAACCCATCAACCACAAAGCCCCTCCCCACAGCCCGCGAGCCGGTGTCACTCTGCCTGGTGGAGGTTCACACCTCAGAAGTGAGCAGGCGGTGTCCCCTCCCAGGACTGGGCACTCGTGGGGGGGCGGGGTGCGCTCACATGAAGTGAAACAAGCCAGTCCCAGAAGGACAAACACAATTCCCCTTATGCCCAGTGACTGAAGTTGTCACCCTTGTAGAAGTGGACAAGACAGCGGTGGCTTCAGGGCTGGCAGAGGAAAGGACGGAGACTTGCTGGTCACGCGTGTAAAGTTGCGGTCGTGCAGGACGGGCGGGCCCGATGTCCGCACGCGCGGACGCTGTCATTACAGCGACGATGCTGCACCGAACCCCGAATTCGGTAAGAGGGCGGATCGCATGGTGTGTGTATGTGTGTGTTTAACCACATTAAAAGGAATAAACAAATAACAACGCACAAGGGCCACTGTGGGATCAGCAGCTGCTCTGGAACGCCGGATGGGCAGCGGGGTGTCCTGCCAGTGCCCTGTCTGGGGACAGTGGAGGTGAAGCGGCCACCGGGGCGCGTCAGCCTCCATGGCAGGAAGCCCACCGCCTGCATGTCTGGTAGCTGCTCTTCCAGAAGCGACCCCTCCCTCCACCCTGCCCGCCCAGGTCTCTCTGCTCCGGGTCCTGACTTCCCGTTGCTTGGTAACTGGAGCACGTAATTATTCTGCCGGGAGGTCAGAGAAATGTCAGCACCCCCATTACAGGGCCCCGGACGGGTGGGATGGAAGGCGACAATTTGCATAAAGGACTTCATTTTCCAGCCAGAGACAGGAAAGGGAGAGAAATGCAGAGTTCAGTGCATCTTTGCTAACACTGAAGCATGTCGATTCTTAAAGTGTGGTTCGAAAAAGGATGAATCAGAGTAACTCGGAATAGGTTTTTGGAGTTTGCTGGGTTTGGGGATTTTTGTTGGTGGTGGTTCGTTTTGTGTGTTTGTCTCTAACTCTTGAAATTGTTCATAGGTCGAGGAGAAAAAACACTTATTCGTCTGTTAGATGATGAGCTGTTTTCTGGTAAAGGTTTGTTAAGGATCGTGGGGTTTTTTTTTTGGCTTGGTTTTTTTTTTTTTTTTTTTTTTTGTCTCCCTGTGTTTAAGTTGAGTTTCCTTCTCAACTAATTCTAGGTTATCAGGTTTAAAAATAATCGAGTCGTCCCTGGTACTTTCTTCGTTGACAACATCCGTCCCTTCTTATCTGACCATCTGTGGCTATAATTGCCAAGGGCTTATTTTCTAATGAATTCTTCTGTGGACTCTGGGTCATTCGCTGCACGTGTTCTGCCGCCCGTGGACAGTGGGACACGGCTGTCCAGTCTCACCCCTCCCTGCACGTGGCCGGGCCTCCTGCCGTCCACGGCGGGACCCGCTTGGGGAGCGTGGAGACGGGAAGCCCTGGTTTCCTCGTCTCTTCATAGTGCGGTGACAGCCGTGCGTGTCGCAGAGAAACTCAGCGGTGGCGAGTCGAAGACACGCTCCACATCGTTCCAGGCACACGGGATGACCCGTTGCCTTGGGTTCCCTAAAGCAAATTAAATTCCACGCCGAGGTCGCCAACAAGCCGCGGGTCACTCTCCCTGACCCCGCTGTCCCCAGGAGCTGTCCACCCTGCGTAAAATGGCCAAATATAACGCTGTTAACTGCCCCCTGGGGCACGAGGGATGAGAATCAGAGAAGGAAGCAGCCGGGAAGCGAGAGGAGGATTATCCTTCTTCCTCCACGATTTTTTCTTTCCCCGATGAAAATTGGTGAAAAAAAGTTACTTTAAATGACTAAACGATTAACTGTGGTGTGACTCCAGTGTCCCTTATCTAGCGTGCTTGGGTAAATGTTGACTTCCCCGGGGCACCCGCCCCCCTCCTCCCGGGCCTCCGAGCTGCAAGCCCTGTGACCTGCTGAGACTTGCTCGAGGCTTGGCTCACTGGCGTCCTCTGCTGGCAGCGGGGAGTAAACGGCCTGGTGGAATCAACCACTTCAAACCTCACCGGGTTCTGGCTGTTTACTCGATTTTGAACACCCATCACTGCCCAGAAACATCCCCAACGACTGACAGAGAGCAGGAAACGTTTTAGTGGAACGCTCATGTGAAAGGTGACCCACAGATGGTACCGTGGTTGTGCAATGCCAGCATAAGCCGCGCCTCCGAATTCTACACTTAAAAATGGTTAAAACGATACACGTTATGTTATCTGTATTTTACCACAATAAAAATGGCATCCGCAAAGTAAAAATGAGCCCGTAAGAACTAATAAAGTGAAAAGCAGATTATGCTTACGAATCGAATGTGTGCCTGATCTCCTTGAAGGCTTCTTACGTCACTGTCGACCCGGGGTCCACAGGGCCTGGACCATCGAGGGGTCAGTCAGTACCTGGGGATGGCCCCTGGGTGGGGAGGCCACGTGATGAGGTCACGTGCTGAGGAAGAGCTAAAGAGGGCAGGGCCTTCGTGGTCAAGGACATGGTGGGCCGTGTCCCTGCCTCCTCCCTCTCCCCAGAATGTAAGAAAGACTCACGATGTCCCCCAAAATGGAGCCATCGGGGGTTTGAAGAACCCTATAGACCCAACCCCATCATTTCGATGGTTCAGAGAGTGTGAAGGTGACTTGAAGAAGGGCTCTGCGCAGTGGAGAAGAACGGCGTGGGGAGCACAGACGGCACCATGCCCAGCCCCCCGCAGGCGGTTACTCAAACACCGAGCGTTCCAAAACCCGGGCGGCCTGTTCCCGTCCGAACAGGAAGGCAGAGGTCCCTGGGGTATATGCAGAGGAGACAGTAGCCTCTCCCTGCCTCCATCTGTGTCACTGTCTCTGGAGGAAAAGCAAGGTCACGGAGAGGGAGGGAGCAGACGGGAAGGAGGCAATAGTAAAGGGAAGCAGAGGCAGGAAGAGGAAGCGGTACCAGGCAGGAGAGGCTGCTGGTCTACCCCAGCCCCGGGCTCTATGGTAAAGCGGCTGCTGTGTGAGCCTCAGGGTGACGCTGAGGCCAAGAGCCTGTTTTGCCCCAGTTTACGCAGAAGGTGGGACCGTGGGTCACAGAATCAGCAGGAGGCGGGTCTTGGAGTGTTGCAAGGGCACACTTGAGTGTGTGCACGTGTGCATGTGCTGCACAAGCCATTTTTTTTAAAACAGGTATTACGTACCAAAAGAAAGAATATCAAACCATCTCTGTTTCTTCCTTCGCTACAACCCTATTTTAAAACTCTAAGTTTAATGTGTGGCCCCCAAGATATGGTACCATTTATTTAAAAATGGAGAGAGAGAGAGAGAGAGAGAATCTTTTTAAAAAATCCAGGAGAATTTGGCAAGGTTCTGGTAAATTCACGTCTTACATGGGAACTCATATTCGTCATCTGTCAAAGCCACAGCCAGCGGCATCTGTAAAAATCAGGCTAAAGGCCAGTATTAGCCGGAAGCTATGGGTCACGTGGAACGTCGATGCTCAGCCATCCGCCTCAGCAGGTGCTTCCAGGACGCTTAGCGGCCACATGTCAGGCTCACCTACACCTGGGCTGCCCAGAAACTGGATTCCAGCACCTGGAGGGGTCAGTGGACGTCCCCGCCTTTGCGCGTGCTCACAGTGGCAGATGCAACGGAGCGCGTCTGCTGAGACACACGCCGCCTCAGACCCATGCTGCCTCCTTCGCAGGACCCGATCCCCACCCCCGCCAGCAGCAAACCCTCTGCAAACTTTACAGTAACCGAGTCAGGCGTCTCGTGTTTGACAGCACGTTCTCAACCACGCTCCGCATTTAATTCGGAAGAACTCACGCAGCATCAGGAGGCGTCGCCTTCGGTTCCTGAAGCCCGCTTCTGGAGAGCATCGACGAGCTACGTTCGTGATGGAGATTCTGTCACGCAGGAAACGTCTGTCGAGACTGTGCCGGCCCACGCTGGGGGTCGCCACCTGTGCAAAGTCGCTGGAACTACTCTTCGTGTCCTGGTGATCCAGCTTCCTGCCAGCCCCCATTTCAGACTGCCCACGGGGTGGGGGGGCCCAGGTCGGCAGCTCTGTCCAGGGGAGGGGAAGGCTCATTGCCGAGGACCCTCATGGAGCTCAACAAATTTCCCAGCTCATCGCAATCTACAGAGAGAGGGGTACATCTAGGGCATTAACGCCAAGGTATTTTTTTTATTTACTTATATACTTTTAAATATTTACTTTAAAAATCATTAAAAGCTCTTAATGATTCCTCAGATGTATTTTGATGCCATATTTCAGTCTGCCAACCACTCAACAAATATATTTGAGCTCCGGCTATCTGGCAGGTGGACAGCGTCCCTGATCCCCATGGAGACAGAAGAGAAAAAAAGAGGCAAGCAAGCCTATGGCGCCACGGCAACCATTCTGGAGGAAAATTAAGGGGAGGAGAGAGTGCAGGGTCGGGGAGCCTACGTGCTTTAGTTTTAGGGGGGCAGGCCCAGGAGGAACTCATCGCGAAGGAGTGGGAGGCGGAGCCGTGGGACTTACAGCTGATCGTCATTTTATCTTTCGGTTCTTCAGAGACACTCCGTACCCATCTGTACCTTGTAGATGGAGATCATCTGTGTATCGCATACCAAAAGATGCGGGGACGTGGAAATAAATGTGCCCTCAAGAGGCTCGTGCTGCAGCAGGGCGGAGGGACGAGGGGCAGAGGGCTACAGCCCAGCGAGCACACACGGCATAAGGGGCACCAGGTGAACACACCTGGTGAGCATTTGACCCAAAACAGGTGGCTTCTGGATGCTGAGAGTGTTGTAAGAATCAAAACAGACAAAAGTCCCTGTCCTCATCCAGCTCACATTGTACCAAATAGGGAATATCTATTTCTGAACCTGTATCTTAATCGATGTCTATTTCTGTATTGATTACTATATCTCTATCTATCTATCATCTATCTACCTACCTACCTATCTACCTATAACAGTCATTGTCTTCAAGGATTCTAATTTATCAAGAAGAATATGAACATATCTGTGTAGGAACATATCTATTTAGGCACATATCTCTAAGTCAAAATGGATTTACACTCGCTTAAAACAGAAGTAAAAACGCAACGAGCCCACGAAGGAAGGAGAACATGCAGACATACCTGCTTTGCTTTACCGCACTTCCCAGACGCTGCGTTTTTTTACAGATGGAAGGCAAGGCGCTCCGCAAGCCACAAGATCGTGACTCGCTTTGTTGGGGCGTTCTGGACCCGAGCCTCGGTGTCTCAGAGGTCTGCCTGTAGTCTGTGATGGCCCTCGGGAAAACCTCAATCAAATGAGACCAATCGAAAAGGGATCAAAGATCACAGGAAATGTAAGACTGTGTTTGGAGGAATGGAGACACCCCGGTGGCCCCAAGACGGGGGCCTGGAGTGAGGCGAGGCTGGGCAGCGGGGCGGGGACCTGGCCCGCACCGACCCGAAACGAAACGTTAAGCACGAATGTTCGTCACGGGCGACATCGTGACTGTGGCGGCCGCTCCGAGACCTCGAGATGTGTTCGCTTAATTTCCTGAGTGAAAAATCAAAACTAGAGAATCCTCAAAAAAGACTTAATTTTCCTGCCAAAGAATAGAAAACCCCATGGTACTTATGTAGGATAATAAGGCACAAGTGGTTACTATTCTGCATTTTAAAGCCAAGTTAATGGGGGAGGGAGATTTTGTAACAACTCTGGTTTGGGGACATTTGACTTAATGTCAGACAAAATCTCTCAAATAAATAATAAAGTCAGTTCAGAATACCATAGGTTTTCATGGAAAACCTATGAAATTCGCTCTTTTATCCAGAATTAGACGACTTATCAAATCAGTACTTGCTTTTTCCATATTAACAGTGACTGTAAAGAGAGGAAAACTCCTAACAATACTGAATCACAGAAATCGCCGTCTCCTCTTAAAATAGACCTAGAAGCTTTTATGCATTTCACTCAGCAGCGTTTAGCAAGTGGGCCTTCAAGAAATGTTTGTCGTAAACGCTATGATCCAATTAGAAATGTTATACCAGTCTTTGAGACAAGTGTGAAGAGGCTGAGAATTTTTGAAGAAAGCAGAAACATTTAGAAACCATCTGTAACCTGAAATAGACAACTGTAATCACTCAGCTGTTTAGAAACGCGTCCTTAACAAGAAAACTTGAATCTGGTCTCTCATTTTCTGCTAAAATAATTGTTTGTTTTCAAATCTCACAGCTTTGGGTTTTGTGATATTACCAACTGCCAACCTCCCCTCGTCCTGTAGACTCGTCAAGTCATGGGGTCTACATCCAGACAGCTTCTTTATGGCCCTGATCCTCGACATGAAATTCACTCCCAAAACTGCTCTAAGTCCCTCCCCGTAAATGATCTGCCTGCTGTTCTTTCCCTCATCCTTTGACTTCCAAAAACGGAAGCTTCTTCCCCTACCTGTAGGCCAGGCCCAGCTCAAGCTTCCAGAATCATCCTGTGTCCAGTGAAAGGAGAGTAGATCCCAGCTCAGTAGCTGACGTGACTGGAAACAAGCCGATTTACCTTCCAGCACGTTCCCCAGTGCCCGAGTCAAGATGTGCCCTCCTTAAAGTTACTGAACCCACGTGAGCAAGCGGCCGAATGTCTGCTTTACTCTCGTGCCTTCTCAGGTTCCTGTGACCAAGCCCCACCTGGAGCCCATCCACGCTTAGGTGGCTGTCACCCTCCCAGACCAAGTGTCTTGCAGCGGTCAGGCTCCCCACAAGCTGCACCCAAACTCTTCTCGAGGTCTTGCTCTGCCCGGGCTGGGAAATCCAGCTTCCGCTGCCCTCCCTAATCCGACGGTAGCCGTGGAGCACCAGGGGCTCTCCAACTGCGCTCCATCCGTGGCCGGGCTCGGCTCTGCCCCCCGGCGCCCTTCGCCAGGAGTGGTCGTGTTGCCTCTGAGTCCATCTGCCACTCCAGCCCCGACCCCAACAGAACAGCCCTGCTATTCATTCTTCTAATTCCAGTATTAGAATTCTCAGAATTCTCTAGAAGGTCACGACGTTGCCTCTAGAGAGCGTTCCTGCCCCTATTCACTGGCAGCACACCTGGACCACCTAGTAACCTCACGCCCACTCTTCCTTCCTCTGGCCCGCGGTCAGCTCTCACTGGTCTTTATTTCCCACCAAGAACCCAATAGTTTGCAGAAGGGCCAAGGAAGGGTGGAGAGCCACTCGGCTGCAGACGTAGCTTCTTAAAAATTCCCACTGCAAGTCCATCCCTGTGTTAGTCAGCTCGGGCTGCCGTAATAAAATACTACAGACTGGGCGGCTTAAACAACAGACATCTATTTTCTCGCAATGTGGAGGCTGAAAGTCCAAGATCAAGGGGTCGGCAGGGCTGGTTCCTCCTGCGGCGTCTCCCCTTGGCTTGCGCAGAGCTGTCCTCTCCCTGCGTCTTCACGTGTTCATCCTTCTGTGTACGCGCAATCTCTTCTTATAGGGACGCCAGTCGTGCTGAATTAGGGACCACTCTACTGGCCTCATTTTAACTTAATTACCTTTATAAAGGCCCCGTCTCCAACGACAGTCACATTCTGAGGGACCGGGGTCAGAGTTTTAACATATGAGTTTTCAGGGGACACAATTCAGCCCATAACAATTCCTAAGCAAACTGGAACAAAAATTCACTGTACCATTCTCGTCAAACTGGCCCCCTGGGCAGTGGGAGTGGGGTACACAAGCCGCGGGTTAAATGTCACGTGACGTCCTGTAGAGTCCATTTTACTTCATGCTGCATTATGCCTAGAAAGATGTCATCGAGATGAATTAAAATTTCAAATAAAACTTTACTCTTAAAACACAGGACTTCAAAATAAAAATCCACACCGGCCTCAGAGCCCTCCAGGCTGCATTCTTAGACATCCTAGTGGTATAACTCCTCCTTTCTCTGCCGCAAAAATGATGGCAGTGAAGACGTTTGAGGAGCCCTGAGTCTTTCTCCGAAACAACACTCCTTAAAGCCTTCCTCGCTTCTTAATACGTGTGATTTTGATGAGCAAAACAAAGGTTTCGGAGCTCCCTGGTGTGGAAACGCTGTCGAGGGCTCGCTGGTTTAAACGTTTCTGCTCAGGCAGAGTTCATGTCTCGAATCAAATCCCCAGGGCGCGGTTCATTTATTTTATCTGGTTGGAGCTTCTTACGTTTCTTGAAGATCTCTATCTAAGAGAAAGATTGGAAATATAAGTAGATCATGCAGGCTCTGGCTGAGAAGGGCAAGTTCACATGGACCGTTGTGATGGCACATGGTAGTAGGACCTCACAAAAATGCATCCCGGTGAAATTTGGTCGCAACTGATACCCATACTTTTAAAAAAATTAACCTAAACATGAATACATAATACTTTTATGAAAAGAAAGTTCATTATTAGTACATATTAATAGTCTAAATAAACGGAGATTTACACCATGTCTCTGGTATAAATTAGTATAATACAGTATACCTAATATAGCACATGAACCAATTATCCCTAAACAAATCTGTATATTCAGCGTAATCCAAATCAACTTTCCAGTTGGATTTTTTTTAGTACGTCGACATAATTTAAAAATGAGTATGAAGGAATAAAGATCCACGAATAGCTCAACCAATTTTTAAAATGAAGAACAAACTTCGGAATCGAGATGAACTTGACTTGAGAAATCTATTGTAATAAAAGCAATATGGTTCCGGTAAGATTTGGACAAATGAACCAATAAAACACCTGAAGGAGCTTAGCGATAGCTCCACGCCAACTTTATGTACGGTAAAGGCAGAGCCTTGAGCAAAACTGAGAGAAAGGACTGCTTAGTGGGACGCTTGCAAGAAACCGAATCACCATCGAGTAAAATAAAGCTGTATTCCCAGCTAAGCTCATGTGAAGATTTAAACTCCAAACAGTTTAGAAATCTAAAAGTTAAAGATAATTATGAAGCTATAGGAATATGTCTTCATGACTCAAAATTAGCACGAGACTTTTTAAACAAGAACCAAAAGAACGAACCATGACATGATTTATTAATGGATCGATTTGACTGTAAAAATTAAGATTTTTTTTTGTTAGGTGATGAACACCACAAAGTTACCTGAGAGATGACAAACTAGGAGAAGATATTTGCCACATCGAAAATCGACAGCATGTTAATATATAGTAAATACGAGAACTCTTGTAAGTTAATGAAAAAGAAAACCCTGTAAAACATTGAAACCCTCTAGAGAAAAACATGACACGAATAAGCAGCTACAGAAGTATATGTACAAACGGCCATGAAAACAACACAAATAAAACCACAGCAAGTAACATCACGAGTTGGAGACGTGGAAGCTTTCTGTCCTAGGCTGCTCGTGCCCCATGATACATGAAGATTCAAGAATATACAACAAACACACTGGAGCCAGTGGCTATGAGGGAGGGAGGGAGGGAGGGAGGAGAGGGGTAGCTGGACTGGGGGAGGGGTAAAGAAAGGTGAGCCTCATGCAGCCATGGCGACACTAAACTGTGACCGTAGGAGGCTCTGCGTTTCCAACGCTCCTCTGCAGCTAGGTGCGACTCTCAGAGTCTGGGAGACGCTGCACTATGCGGCTTCGGCCTCTTTTACCTAGAAGTGATTGGCTACCCTGGACCTCTTCTCTCTCTCCCTCCGCTGGAGCTGGGATATGGACCGACAAGCCAATGAGCCCTTGGGGACAGCGGAACAGCGAGATGGAAGGAACGGGCTCCCGTCAGGGGAGTATCGCCTGGAGGGAAGCTCCTTGGAACTGTCACGCGGTAGGCAAGTCGACTCCTCCCTTCTCTCGCCGCTGTGTTTCGGGATGTCTGTGTCACACACAGCTGCTTAGATTTCACGGTACCTAATACCGCGTCTCACCTGTAATAGCTACTTCTGCACATAGCGGTCTCATCCCTCAAATCGTAAACATTTTTAATGCCAAAGAAAGGAAACCAAGAGAGTGAGTCATTGGTCTTTAATCAGGATTCTCCTTTTTCTCCTTTCTTATTCAACATAAAACAATAAGGTCAACATGCCTCCTTTTGTTCAGCTAAAGAAACAAACTACTTGGTTATCCGTTGCCGTGTAACAAATTACCCCCAAACTTGCAGCTGAAATCAATGATGCTCGCAGTTTCCTGGAGCAGGCCATGGAAAGGTGGCTGCAGTGGCTGTGCTCCAGAAAGCCTGGGCCTCAGCAGGGACGCTGGACGGCCGGGCGTGACTCGACAGCTGCTGGTAGGATTCTTCTGGAAGCATCTTCACTCACATGTCTAGAGGTTGTTGCTGATGGCTGACGGGCGCTCTAGCTGGAGACATGGCCAGAGCACCTCCACATGGCTCCTCCCTGTGACTTAGGCTTCCACAGAGCATGGTGGCCTCAGCCTTCCTACATGTCCACTCAGGTCTGCAAAGCCGAGTGTCTAGGAGAACCAAGTGGTGGCTGCATGGCCTTTGAGGCCTAGGTTGAGAGGTACGTGCCATCATTTCTACACAGCCACAGGTCTGCCTACATTCAAGGGAGGAAATACAGACAACCCCAACTCTTGATAGGAAGAGTATCAAAAAGATTTTTTGTGGCCATTTTTTAAAAATATAATCTGCCAAATTTATCGAAGAAGTATTACATTGAACCTTATGAAACTATCACTTGATAGGTCAAAATGATTGAATATTAGCAATTTAATATGATTCAATATGTTATTTATTTTATGCCATTTTTATGCCTCTTTACCTTCCAGCATCTAGCCCATACTTTGTGTGTGTATATATATATATGGTGGACTCTCAACTCAAGTTTTATGGAATAAATAAATGACAAAATATGTAGTATATAAAAAAGAAAAAATACTTCCAAACTTTCTTGACTTCCTGTTAGTCAGAGTATTAGCTTCCTGTGGCCGCTGTAACAAATTACCAAAAACTCGATGGCTTTAAACAACAGAAATTTATTTTCTCACAGTTCTAGAGGCCGGAAGTCTAGACATGGCATCACTGGGCCAAAATCAAGGTGCCAGCATGGCTACAGTCTTTCTGGAGTTTCTAGGGGAGAATCTGATTCTCGCCTCTCCCAGCTTCTGGTGGCTGCAGGCCTCCTTGGCTTGTGGCCACATCATTCTGACGTCTCCCTCTGTGGCCACACTGCCTTCTCTCATTCTTTCTCCCGAATTGCCCTACGCCTCTCTCTTACAGGACACCGTGTTCACATGCAGAGCCCACCCCGATGACCCAGGATAATCCCCACATCGCAGGACCCTTAACTTCACCATACATGCAAAGTCTGTCATATCAGGTAACAGTCACAGAGATCAGGTTCCAGAGATCGGGAGGTGGGTATTTTGAGGGGCTATGACTCAGCCCACCAGAGCCAGAAACGGAGATTTCCAAGGGCACAGGTGGGAAAACGCTCAGCAGCGGTGGACAGAGCCTGGCCGCCTGGGATAGAGGCCACGCCCGGGTCAGAGGCTGCCGCTGAGGGCCAAGGCAGGGTTAGACGGGCTTAGACGAAGGGTGGCCTGGGAACACTTGGGTGTCCTGGGCATCTCGGTGACATCTATTGCCCTGGCTAGTGTCCCCAATGCCCACGCCTCGAACCCAGGAACCCTGAAGACAACATAGTAGTCTGTTTTCTTGGCAGTTTCGCAGACGCTTATTTCATCGCTCGATTTTCCCAACATCTCAGTTCTACATAAAGGCCAGAATTAGAAGTGAAACACGAGAATTATCTATCGTTAATCTTTGTTCTTCGAGGAGCAACGCGATGGAACCTCCCAGCTCCTATTGGACATGTGCCAAGGTCACGTGCCAAGGTCATGTGGCGGAACGGGGAAGGAAAGGTGGACTACGCGGGTTTGAGTCTTCACTTTGCCGACCGGCATCCCGTATCCTTTTCCCCCTTTTAATCACCTGTTTACATTTTGGCCACTTCACTCTCTGCATATCTGTAATAACCACCATTTTAAGCACCTACCACGCGAAAGAATCGACTGTATAAAGGTGACTCAGATGCTTGTGAAGTCTTGGCATTTAACAGCCCACTTCGTACCCAAGAGTTTGTGTACTTCCTCAGCTTTCCTCCTGGCGGGAGCATCACACCTCCAACAGGGCACCTCCGACATCCTCCACCCAAGAAAATATAGCTCGCGCCTGGCCCTGAAACCTCCCAGCTCCCGTTCACCCGCTAACTGTCCATTAACACGTGCGTAAAAGATGTCAACGAGAACTGGCTACAAATGATGCAGCTGTCACTATAATGAAGGAAGAACTGGTATTTTTCCCAGTTAAATGTATTGAATTGGAATACTCTTTGCCTTCGCGATCATGATCATCCTGATTAAACTACTGAATTTCTGAACAAACCATGGAAATACAAGGGCTGTGAGAAGGGCTGAATGAGAACCATCTGAATACTGACCGTCTGTTTTTATGCTGCAAACCATTCAGCCCGTGGGTTCCTCAGGAAAGCCTGATGACACCAGGAGGGATCCAGGTGTCCCTCCCCCCCACCCCACCCCCACCAGGGGCAGCCTTCCCGAGCAGCCTGAGGTACTTCCTGTGGGCATGGGGAGCAGGGCTGGGAGAGAAGAAAGGTTAAATGGGAACATATGGTAGCAGATGAAACAACAGCCCTCGAATCCCCAATTGTCAGCCTCCCCTGCTGTAATTACATGCTATCCGATGCGGAGGCCGCCAGATGCTCGAGGCCTAAGCCAGGAACTGCCCGCCTGGCCACTATCTCAGTGAGTAGGCACTCTGACGGACAGGGCTGCATTTAAATTGATCAAGATGGAAGAAGCACTTTGAGACTTGTTCCCGGTGAGTGAGAGATGCAGGCAAACCACAGCTTTAACCATCACTTTCCAACTGAGGACCAAAACGTCTAGGTTGGCGAGCACAGATTAAGGCATAGCAAAGGCAGCCATTGGAACGTGCCCTGCAAACACTCACTGCTCCTCCAGCCTCAGACAATTCCTGCTCCAACTGCTACCTTAGGGGACAATTCTACCTCGTGGGTTATTTTTACCTTGATGCTCCAATAAATAAGGCATTTCTTTCATTAAAGCAAAACAAGCAAAAGCCATATTTCCTCTCTCCTTCCCTTAAAAAGAATATATAAATTCAGTCAATAAAAAGAAACTTTCTTCTTGTACTGCTTTGATTTTTTGCGATTATTTCCAGAACATGGCTTAATCTAGATTCTGAAGAAAAGGAATATCTCCCCCAAAGTAAGAGCGATGACTGGGATAGATAGATCTGTGTATTTCTCCTGATTTTAATGTGTGTGTATGTATATATGTGTATGTGTGTGTATATGTATGTGTGTATATATACGTATATATACGTGTATTATACATATATATATACATATATATACACACACACACACACGTATATATACATATATAACTCTCTCTAACTAACTAACAACTAACTAACCTAATCCTCGACACTCTGCTTGTGTGTACCAAGGACTCACCATGAAACAATGGCATCTGGCAATGTGAGAATAGACTTTCGTCTCTTATCAAAGCATTTCCCATCTATCCATTAGAACAGGATCTATAAAATCACAGGGCTCAGAATTGTTCTGGGGTAAAGCCCAGGCTTATGAAATTTGGATAAGACCCAAATGAATTCCATGTACAGCCAGGATTCAGAACCAAGCGTCTAGTCTATTGCTATTTGAAAGGGAAAAAAAAAAAAGTATTATGGCCCCCCTTGATTTGCCATCAGAAAGACCCCAGGTGACCAAGCTTATTTCTGGTGATCTATCAGTTGCAGGTCAGTAAGTGACACAGGACAGAGCGATGGTTAAGAACGAGCCCAGCTCAGGAGTCAGATTTCTGCACTGGGACCCAGCTGCTACTTGCCAGATCATAACCGGGACCTAGTTACTTACTCTTCTTCTCTGTGCCTGAGCTTCCCGGGTTATTAAAAGAGATAAGGATGGTAAAGCACTTCTTACTGCTTGTTCAATAAAATAAAAGTTCGATAAAATAATCGCTGTCACCATGGATAGCTTTGAACTAGTAATTGCCTGATCTAAATTCCAGGGCCTAGATGGGCCGTTCAAGGTTTGGTTCCAGAGGGAGATTTTATAACATTCTGGGTGGACCGGTTGTTTAGGTCCTGCCTGGCCACGGTGTCTCCACGTGGGATCCAGTTGCTTCGTTCAACCTGTTATCTCTCTCGAACTCCGAGGGGGCCATCCGTCTGCCCTGATCCTTGACCTTGTCTACCATTGTGCCCCAGGCTTAGCGTGTCTAAACGTTCTTAGCCCACAAGCTCTCCCTGGTTTTCACTATAATGGCACGAATGCTTTGTTTATGTTCCAACCTCAGGTCCACAAGGTCTCCGATTTGGAAACCTGGCTCTGCATCTGACCGCACCCCCCGCCCCAACACGTCGTGATTCTGGCCGTGTCTCCCTGGTTCTCTTCTCTGACCATACGCTTCTCAGATTCAAAGTCGGGGAACCTTCGTGAGCCCATGTTCACAGCAGCCAAGAGATGGCGGCGACCCAAGTGTCCACTAACGAAGGCACGGGTAAATAGAACACACTTGGACGTGAGCGCTGCGATGCTGTGACAGTCGCTCTGATCACAGAGGCGACTTAGTGACGGACGGGCAGGGAGCAGGCACGGCGCGAAGATGCTGGACAAAGGGCCGAGTCACATCCCGGGCAGGACGGAGCAGGACAGCACGAGAGTTTATCGCGCTACTCAGAACGGCACGCAATTTTAAACTTATGAATTGTTTCTTTCTAGAATTTTCCATTTAATATTTTCAGACCACAGAAAATAAAACCATGGATACGGGAGACAACTGTATGTCCAGAATACAGAAGATCCGGTAAGTTGACTCTCAGTGTCACCATGGCCTGTGATTAAGGTCAGTAAAAGACTCCAATGACCCAACCCAGGCAGGCCTATCCACGGCGCGGACCCTTCAAGAATGAAGGTTCGGTCGCCCCTCCAGGGACCGAGCCAGCGAGGTGCTTCCTGAGGGCAAACAGAATGCAGAGTGGGCAGTGGGGAAGGGTGGTCACAAATTCCAGCTACGACCACATGACCAGCTACAGAAATACGGATGGAGATCGTCATATTTCCTCCTTATTTTGTTATGAATACGTTTGTGTGTATTTATAGTTATATCTGGAGATTACGCATAGTTTAAGGAAATGCATGTGGATGCTGGGTTGACAAGGGGTGGACTTTTGATGATTAGTCTCATGTGTCCACTCGACTAGGACACAAACATCAGCTCTTCCTGAGTTTCGAGCCTGCGGGTCTTGGGACTTCTCAGCCACTATAATTGCATAAGCCAATTCTTTATAACAAACGAACAAACAAACACATAAGCCTATAGGTTCTGGCTCTCTGCAGAATGCTGGCTAATAAATACAGCTCCCTTTGAGAAGGGAAGAGCGAGGAGAGGCTCTAGTTCTCAGCTTGTATGTCTAGGAGCTGGAACAGGGACTCAGCGCTGCCAGACGCCCCTCCCTCCCTCCACTCGCTTTCCGTATCTGCTGGCTTCTCCCCGCTCTCTGCCATCCAGCTGTCATGGCAGGAAAGTTATTGCTGAATCCCAGACCAACATTCTTCTAATGCACGAACCAATAGGAAAAAAAATCTATTCAACCCTACTGTACCCTCAGCCGTTAGTCTAGAAAATTCCAAGGAAGGATTTCCAATGTCTCAGCTTCACCTAAAAGCCCACTTCCTTGCTGTCCCTGGATCCGGGGAATGGCAGTAGGTGACTGGCTGGGCTTTGGGCAGTGAGCCCCCTTGTGGCCAAATGTGGGCGATGCACCATGACTGACAACCCAGCAGGTAGGTGAATAGAATAGAAGGTTGTCATGTAATACAATCGATAATGCTGGCGAGCGCGTGTTTCTCCAGAGCAGGAGAACTAGGCAGACACTGGAACACGTGGCTGGATTCAGCCTCCTCACTGAACTCCCACCTCCCCCACCTGCCTCTCCCAGCTCTACGCATCCATCCGCCTCAGGCAGGAAATCCGACTCCGGTTTCAGACGCTAGTCCAGGACACTGACCAGGTAAGCTATGCATCCCCAATGCCCCAAAAACAGAGTGAAGTGCTAACGAGAACAAGGCGAGTTGAAGCTGCCTCATGGGAGCCGCCAATCAAACACTCAAGGGTCATTGAAGCTGGGACCCTACGACCCAGCGTCGGGCACCCTCTCCCGCCGGAAGGAGAGGCGCCATCCTCTCTGACCGGAAGGGCCTCTCGTGCTTTTGGCACATATCATTCTTGCATGATTCGGAGAACTGGCTCCTCTGTGTGGGAGCTGTTTTCGCGACGCGACCGTCACAGGCAGCCCTAGCGTGTGTCTACACCGTCATCCCCCATTCACAGGTCTGAGTTGAGTTCCCGCAACTCTCCCCGGACGGGCACAGCACAAGGTCTCCAAAACAGTTTCCTCGAAGGTCCCCGTCCTTTGCCCACACCTATACAAGACAGGTGGATTAGGGAACATTAACAAGTACCACCTATCAGGTATACAAGAGAAAGACTCTACACGTGACAGTCAGCATATTCTCATGTAATGCATAAGTCCATGCCTGGACATGACCTTTGGGCTGTGTCCCTGCCATTCAGCTGCCACGGACACACAGCAGTTCTGCTATAGCATTCGCTGGCCAAGTCGGCCTGGAGACCGGTCACTTAGGGCTCCGGGGCTATTCATTTGTCCACCTATCCTTGAAACAAACATCGATTTCCTTCTCCGAATTAGCATGCTGGAGGCTAAAAGTATAGAAACACCTACTGAAGCCTCCATTCTGGGGAACGGAAAGTCAGGCAGCAGACAGCACGAGAAGATCGGGGGCCTCTGGGAATGGTTAGTGAGCCCCTGGCCGTATTTCACAGAGAGGAAGGGGCTGGTTTTGCCAGCATACTCGTAAGTCATCGCTTGTCCGGTAGCCCTCTGCTGCAGGTCTCAGCCCTCCATGACGGACGCTGGTACTTCTGGGCAGAATGCACACATCCTTTGCGCCCTCAGCTGGCCTCCCCTGTAACAGACGAGGTCCACAGATGGCTGCGTAGGGACCCCGTATAGCATTTATGAGCACCGCTACATCCAAAACACACGTGTGTGACGTGGAAAGACATCAAAGCCTCTCTAAGTCGACTGAGGGTAGGTCAGGCCCTGGTGTCTCTTTCCCTACCGATGTCCTATTATTCTGCTTTCACATGTAACTTCCAGACCTTCTGTATGGCAACAAAAATCATGACTTAAAAAACCCCAAACGTGTGCCTTTTATAATGTAATACTCTCATCATCAGCCAGAACAGTCGCCAGATAACTAACTAAATCATTTTCACATCACGGACATGTCGAGTCCCTCATGACCAGAGCCAGTGACTGCTGTCCAGTGGCCGATATTGTGCTCTGAAAATGCAACATACATCTGGCAGACACTCTCTAGAATGATCACAAAGTTTAGTCTTCTAGTCCTTTGCAAACAAGCCAGGTGAATGTACAGGTGACAATTTACATACAGGTCGGAGAAGCAAAGATGAGAAAATGTCTTCCCGGGTCTGGTTTGGCTGCTTCCGACCAGCGAACATGGAGAGCGGTCGGTTGCTTGTCCCCAGGAATGCCCTGGGGCGGTTGCAAGTCCTCACTGTCCCTCCGTGTCTCTGTGCTGAAGAACCATATGGCTTCTGGCACATAAGGAGGGGTCTCTGTCACGGGAGCACGTCAGTGAGCTGGAGCCAATGCAGCTCACTGACAGAAGCCCGCCCCTCCGCACAGGGCCGGAAGCCCCACCATGATCACGTTCCCCTTAAGAGTAGGGCACCGGCACCCTGAATCAAACCCGGCCTCCTGCAAGGGAGGCAGGGGTCACCGTGAGGGGATACTGGATCAAGAGAGAATAATATTCGTTACGGCCACTGCCTGCTTGCCGCAAATTCGCCTTGGTCTGTAGATGGGGCTCACTGCTTTAAACAAAATCACTGTTTTTACAGTAAGGCTTTTCAAATGCCATTTGAAAGCCATCAGGAATGCATTAGCTTTGTGCATATGGAAGCGATGAATAGGGTGTATAATAGTTTATCTAATTCACAGGATGAAAGTGGCACAGAGCACACCAAGTCTTACCAACATTCCAGATCGCGTTGTAACATAACCACGCCGCTGGGCCCGACACGTCTGTAAATACAGAAGAAGCACGCTAATTGTTGGATTCATGCACTTCAGAAGAGCAGAAACAAATGTAGCCAAATTTATAATTCTAGGGTCAACATAAAAGGTGATAGTTTTCATAAAATAAGTAGAAATAGGATTATTAAACATGTTCTTCCCCCGCAGAAGAAAAGAAGTTATTAAAGCAAAATATTTTTCCAGAAGCATTGACATAACTTTTTTATGGGCTATCAATTCAGGCGTCTTGGCTAGACAAGAACATATTATTACTAAAACCCGCATACAATCCTCTTAACTGACTCCGATGACGCACATCAATCAAAGAAACCTGGCTGATAATGGCAGCGGCTCACGCCTCAACTCAGCCAACAGACAGTGTCGGAATAAGACTTAAGGCTTTCCTTATTTACCCTGCGTCCACACCCCTCTCTCTCTCTCTCCACACACGCACACTGTAATTATGAATATGACAATCTGGGCAGAGAGCAACCTCGATGAAATAAGATGACAGAACTTCGTTCCCGTGCTCAGAACTAGGACGAAGCAAAGTCAGCTGTGCAGGGGGACAGAGGGAGGCAGAGCCAGTAGGAAAGCAGAGCCCCCCGCCCCCTCGCCAGTCACCCCACAACGGGCTCAACACGCCAGCACGGGCCCAAGCCCCAGCTCCTGCCATCAGACGCTTTCATCCTTCAAACGCATCAGGCCCTTGAATGTTGCTCAGTCCCAGCTTGCTAAGGGTAGACGGTGCGGGTCGGATCATGAAGAGATAATTGAAATACGACCTGGTTAAGAAAGTAGCTGCTCGGTGTAGCCACACATTTCTTTGGCTATAAACACAAAACAAAACAAACAAAACAAACCGAGATTACCGTGTTGAGACAACCTACTGTGCACGAAGCGTTTTGCTATGCCCTGCACTGTTTCCAAATAGTAGACATAAGTCACGTGCATAAATGACTGTGCCTGACGGTTGAGCGTGATCATTCTTACGAGACGATGGCTGCGAAAGGACTTTGTCTGGGAGTTGAAGAAGGGAGAGACACGTCCGGTCTGGTGCAGTGCTTCCCAGCTGCGGGGAGAAGCCCCACGAGGGCGTGCCGGAACCATCCAGAAACAACCGTGGCAGACGCTGGCTAAACTCTTCGCCGGGGCTGCCCGTTTCCTGCCGAACAGAAGGCGCCCACATTTCCAGGTGCCTCTCACTGGTGGGTTGCGCCACCGAGCTCGGGGTCCCATCCGAGACCAGTGGAGATGGGGCGTCGAGGGAGACACGTGGGGCACACTGAGGCTGAGTTCTGAAGGACGGGGGGACCTCAGGGGTGGAAAACGGGAACCGTGAGAGCTCGCGGCCGGAGGAACGGCGTGAATAGAGATGTGACGACGGGGAGGACTCGGGAAGGGCTGACGAGGCGCTCGGTCTGGAGTGGCGGTTCTCGGCTTCGCTCCCGTGTGGAACACCGCACACCGTGGCGCAGGGCGGGACGGGCCCCTTGCGTGCAGACGCGATAGCTTTTCCCCCAGATCAGAGAGGAGAAGTAAACGGGCAAATGCACGTTAAAGACTCGGCTCCCGTTTCTGTTTCTCTCCTCTCTCCTTTCTGTCTCATATTAATAAACAAGCACGAAGCAGGCACGCGCTTGGGCTTCGTGGGTAGTTGTGCCACGCCTCGGCGGTATCCTTGCTTCTGCGGCATTTAGGATCTAATGGGAAGACAGACGTTGACTAAGTTCTTGTAATCGTGGTCACGATTCAACCCGCGGGGCAAGGTGACATGGTTCCTGTGACAGTACCACGCACGCGGTGGCTGAACCCACGGGAATGGACGGTCTCACAGTCTGCAGGCCAGGAGTCCAAGCTCAAGGCACTGGCGTGCTGGTTCCCCCTGAGGCCGCGAGGGGGACTCTGCCTGTGCTGGCTGTCGCTGTCCCTGGAGTGCGTTGGCTCGTAGCAGCCTCGCCCCGATCTCCGCCTTCGTCTTCACGCGGCCCTCTCCCCGTGCTTGGGTCCGTGTCTAAATTTCCCCTTTGCATACGGACACCGGGCTCATTAGATCGGGGATCTGCCCTACGCTAGCAGAGCCTCCTCCTAACTAGCGACGCCTGCAAATCACCCTGTTTCCAGATAAGATCGTATTTCGCGATGCCCGGGGTTGAGGACGTCAACATACAACTTTTAGGGGGACGCAGAAGCCTAGGAAGTTCTGGGGCACTGGTGTCAGAAAATGAGTGAGTGGGGGAGGGGAGGGGACAAACGCATGCCAAGCGAAGAGAACGGCACAGACGACGTCCCCAGAACGGGGAGCGTGCGGCGCCCCAGACCCTGGCGTGCTCAGCCGAAGAGGCCGCGTCACAGGGAAAGCGGCCGGGACGGAGGAAACTGTGACCAGTTCTGGCAAGAGTCTGCCATGGTCACCACGAGGGAGCTTCCCGGGCGTGGGTGTCACGGGCATCGGACAGAAGGCTCGTTAAGGCTCAGGACCCTCTTCCCAAATACAGGTGAGAGGGACAGGGATGCGGCATCGCAGAGAAGACGCACGTGAGCGCCCGTCAGGGAGCCCGAAGGAAACGCTCAGGGGACAGGAAGCAGCCGGACGACGCCACCGCACGTCACCCCGCGCACCGACGGAGGCTCGAAGCGCAGGACGTCCGCGGCACCACTGCCCAGCAGCCTCTCGGGTGAACGGAGACCGTAGAAGCCACATCTGAAAGTGGGAGAATCGCCCCCGACCGGAGCGGTGTTCCAGGACGGTTCCGAACACGCGCCGCGCTCAGGCAGAAGTTCCGTCCAAACGTCAAAAGTGCAGAATGAGCACTTGGAAGAAACTCTGAGGATGCCTGCTTTCCAGACAGCCCCGGCGGCCAGGACGAGAGGCGAGGCTGCCACGCCGAGGACGCTCGGTAAACGTTTGGGGGACGATGAACGGCGGGTGACACGTGGGTCGGGGTGGCAGTGAACATATGCGGTTAAGCAGCAATACCGGCTTTTCTTCCGGGCCGAGCTCCAAGGAGGGTCGGTATCTGCAGTCCCACGAGGGCACAAGCGGACGCGCCATTCGGATCCCAGCTCTGCCGCCTGCTGTGACCCAGGACAAGCCACGGGCTGTGTTCGAACTCATTCTTCTCCCCTTCACACGGACACCAGTCATCAAGTCTGTGCCACAGAATCTGTGGGGACGTTATGGGATGCTGTGCTTTGGCCGAGTCCACGAGCGCCGGCGGTGGCCATGGCCACACAGGAACAGCAGGATGAACATGTCCGAGGACCGGAGCCCCGCGTGGGCTCAGGTTCAGGTTCAGGTTCAGGTTCAAAGAGAATCTGTGCTTCTGCGATGAGCTCGCGTCTCCAGGCTGGTCAAGTCTGCACCCAGAATCGGAGAGGGGGGTGACGTCGCAGGGCACCTGTCCAAGCGCGGACCGCTGTGACAAAATGGCCCGGGCCAGGGGCTTAAACGGCACACACGTATCATCTCGGAATCCTGAAGGCCAGTCTTAGATCGGGCGCCGCCTGGTCTGCTCTCTCCCAGGGCCGTCTCCCGGGCACGGAGATGCTTCCTCGCTGTGTCCTCGCGCGGTCGTCCCTCCGTGTGTGTCTGCGTCTCGGTCTCCTCTTCTTATAAGGACGCCAGGCAGATGGGACGAGGGCCCACCCCGATGACCTCATGTGCCCCTTTAAAGAGTCTCTCTCTAAATACAGTCACCTTCTGAGGAACTGGGAGGCAGGGCTTCGACGTATGAATTTGGGGACACAGCGCAGCCCACGACAGTCCCAGAAACTACAGATTCCAGAAACTACACATCACTGAGTTAACTCTGACCCCCCGGAAAATCAGGGGAGGCATCACTGGACTTCGGCTTTGTCAGCAGTTAGTAAACAAAGGCCTGATCGCCAGGAGTCAACGCGCGTTCACAGGACTCGAGCCAAAGTCACCCCCACCCTCATTATCTTCTTTGCCAAAAAGTTCCCAAGTTCCTAAATGTTCGTCGAGCACCCACCACGTGCCAGACGGTGCTGGAGCCCAGCCCCGGCTCCGGAGTCCACGCTCCCCTCGGGAAGCCGGCGGCTGAGCAAAAAAGTGGCGCACAACGTGAGAGCCCCAGCAGGAGGACACGCACGTCCCGCGGATTCCACGGGGCCGGACGATTAATTTTATCCGAGGACCGGGAGTGGGCGGCTGGTCCAGGGAGCTTCCTGAGGAAGACGTCTGAACTAGGATATGAGGAGATGGCTAATTTAGAACGGAAGAAAGGGCTTGGAGCGCCCCAGGCAGACGGAGGGGTCGGGGTTCACGGAGGGCCCGGCAGGCAGGGCAGGGGGACCGTGACGAATGCTCGGTTATGGGAAGACGCGTGTCCAGAAAACCGGACGCTGCCTGTTTTTCATCCCTGGCTATGAGGGTAAGTGGGCGCCAGGGAAGCTCACCGGGAGATGAGGAAGTCGGGGGTCAGAAGGACAGAGCCTTCGCACGCGCACCGGCTGGAACGTTCTCTGCTAGTAACGGGAAATGAGGAGACTGCTTAGAAATGGGGAGGAGACAAGGAAATGAACACTTGTGACAGAAATGTGACCCGCGCTCCTGCAGGAAATGATGACCCTTTCGTATTTCAGCTCACGCACAATGGAAGAGCCAGGCCGGAGCGGACGCTGGCACCTGGGATCGGTGGCCCGGGCCCTCCCCTGAGCTATTTCTCTATACGTCTGGCCCGTTTAATGACCCGCCGCCAGGGGCTGGGAGGATGGCTGTCCATAATTCCCAGGCTTGTGTCTTACGGGTCCTGTCATTCAAAGAAAAGATACTCGCTCCTCTGTGCAAATACAGAAACTCTCAGGAAGATGCTCTCGCCATCCCAGCATGGGTCATAGGCCATCTGTGTGGCCAGAGTCAGTGCTAATTGCACCGCTGGAACCAAGAACAGGAGTGGACAGCTGCCAGCAGGGGGACGGGAGCTGACGGACAGACCGAATGACTGAGACTCGCTGGGCGCTGTGCGTCTGCAGCCATCGCCCGGGCGAGTGATGACGGAGATGTGAACACAGCGCCGGCGACGAGAAAGAAGGGGTTCAGAGCTGGCATGAACGGTACGTGCGGCCGACCGTATCGACCCCACCGGAGAGGAAAAGACGGAGTTAACGCAGGCTTCTAATGTGGAAGATTCTACGAATGGAGACGTCACTAACGAGGCAATCGGGGGACAGAGGTGAGGGCGGGTTTCACGGGAAGGCTGGGGCATCTCCAACGCGAAGGGCATCTTCTGGTCTCCAGAGGGAGAGTCAGCCGTGCAGGTTATAAGCCTGGACCAAAACCAGAGAGCTGAGAGCCACGAGCCTGGGAGGAAGTGGGGAGGCGGGAGGAAATGGCAAGTCCGTCAGGAGACAAGACAGCTGGAGGGTGGGGGCAGAGCGCGAGGCATTGTGGAGGGCGCCCACTTCCCCTCACCGGGTCCACACAGGAGCCGTCACTAGGCACAGGCTTGACTACAGCTCTAGGAATCAACTAGATCGACACCTAGGAAGGGGTGATGGGAAAGTCTGCAGAACACACCGTTGGTGAAGTAATAAGACACCCACAAGGCTCCTTTAGATTCGAGGGACCTGCGGCCGTGTTCCGCTCCCCTGCCTTCCAGACCCTGACTCAACAACCGTCCTTGAAATGACACCGTCTTCCTTTCTTGAGGAGCATAATTAAAGGTTCTCCCTTATTTCCCAGGAGACCCGTAGCACACTTGGACCACAGTATCTGTTCTGGGCAGAAGGAAAGCCTAGGGGAAAATCTAGAGCTTGATATCAGCCACTTCCTTTTAAATGATTGTCACTTTCTAAGGCCAGAACCAAGGCCTGGAGACAAGGTTTTTTATCCCAAAATTCCATCAGCTTCGCCAAACTCCAGTCGAACCTCACGTCCGCCAGTGCACTTTGCGGAGGCTTCCTGCTTTGCACAGAATGAAATCTGATCTCTCTCACCGGGACTCTACCTTGCTCCATAGTCCAGCACCACGCAGCCCCACGTCCCCCAGCTTGACTGACACATAACTGACACCCGACATTGTATATGTGTTCACATATGATTGACAAGTGTATGTGGTATGAGATGATCACCCCAAAAAGTTCAGTTGACATCCATCGCCTCATCCGCTCTCTGTCTTTTTTTCTGAGATGAGAACTTTGGACATCTCTCTTCGCCACTTTCAAACGCACAGCACAGCAACGTCGACCGTAGCCACCGCACATCCCACCGGCAGAACCGATCACTCTTGTAACTGGAGGTTTGTCTGTTTCGACCACCTTTATCCATTTCTCAGCAAGTCCTAATTCCTTTACGCATAAACATTTTCGCCTCGAGCTCTCTCAGTCGTCTTGAATTTTGCTGTAAGCAGCAAGCAGAAACCAGGCTGCATCTTCCACACTTTGCTCGTAACTCTCAGCTAAATCTCCGAGTCCATTCTTTACAAGACCTGCTTTTCACACAAGCTCAGGGCACAGTTCCCCCAAGCTTTTACCACTCTATGCCGAGGCTCTCCTTTCCCCCGGTTTCCAGTGACAGGCTCCCCGTCTCTGTCTGAGCCTTCACCAGTAGGTCCTTGAATGTCTGTATTTCTACCAACATTCTGTTCACGATTATGTACCTTTTTCTCTCCACGTTTCTCACTCCCTTCTAAAAGCCCTCACTCGTCGTCTCTAATGCCCATATTTTTCCGAACGGCGCATCATGCTCCCTAAAATCCTTCCAGCATCTGCCCACTGCCCGATTCCAAATCCATTCATAGTTTCAAAAACATACACGCGTTTTTTTACATCAGCGCCATAGTCCTGGTCTGGAAGTCTGCATTAGTTTACTGTAACTACTCTAATAAGTTACTGCAAGTCTAGTGACTTAAAACAACACACGTTTATGAGCTTCCAGCTCGAGAGGCCAGAAGTCTGACGTGGATCTCGTAGACTAAAACCGGGGTGTCGGCAGGGCTGAATTCCTCTGAGAGCTCTAAGAAAGCGTCCACTTCGTCTCCGGCAGCTTCTGGAACACCTGCACCCCTTGGCTCACGATCATGAGGATCCCATCACTCCGGCCTTGTGGCTATCGGCAGCTCTTCCTGACTGCAGCCCCGTCTCCCGCTGCCAGGCTTAGGTATCCGCGTGCCTACAGTGGGTCCCTCTGGTAATTCGAGATTATCTCCCTATTTTAAGGTCAACACATTAGCAGGCTTAGTTCCATCTGCCGTGTAAGGTTTCTGGGATTAGGACATGGACATCTTTGGGGGGCCATTATTCTGCTGACCACAACCTTAAAAAGGGTTGAGTTTGACATTGCTGCCCTGAGCCCTGGGTGACCAGCTGGACAGAAGGGAGCATCATGCCTGAAAAAAGAACAGTTATCACCTCAAATTCTTGGTTTTTTTTTAAATGAAATTGAGATAATACGTATCTTCACAGCAAACGATTACTTGTTGAGAATCCCTCTCCTGGCCCTTGGGAATGAGAGAGTTTAGAAGAAAATGTCTTTGGACCCACATACATTGGTGTTTCTGTTTAAATTATACATGATCATTTGGTGTTTATACAATTCTAGCAATATGCTTACTCATTCTTCGATGGGGAGCTGGCATTGGCTTTATGCTCTGACGGCACTACAGGTGAGCTCGGGCTCATGATCAACCTTAATGATTAAAAAAAAAAAAGTAAAGTTCAAGAAGAAAGTCAGGTAGAGTTAAAGTTAGAAATTCAAACGCCAATGCTCAAATGAGAAAACACTGATATATTCATAGCCACTACTGAAGTTTTATATTTTTTTCAAATAAGATCTAACTTCTCTCTCGTTTAACCCCAAGAAACAAAGCCGAGCCTTCGATCCTAGAGCCCACACTGAGTGATAACAACATCCACAACTGCAAGGCAGTTCACGTTTGTTGAGCCCGGGGCAGGCTCTGGGCGAAGCTGTTTGCACACAGACTTTCTCTTAGAGGCGATCTAGATGTCTCGATGATGATGTCCAATAAGGAGCAAAAGATTCCATAAGAGAAAGAGGGTCACACGCTGGGGGCCCTGTTCCCACGTTGTCTTGTTTTCTGATGAATAAATGGACTCGGTGGAGGAAAGCGACTTTCCTAAGATCCCGCAGCCAGATGGCGGGTCACAAATGTCAACATGGCACTGGGAGCGCATTGTCTTCCCTGTTCCCGTCGCCCGATGTCTTCCAGGACGTGCCAGGCGAGTTCTGCGCAGGACCCAACGGGGACATGTCTCTGCCTGGGGCCACTGGAGAGAGATCCGCAGGAGAAAGGGCTAGAATTAGGAAGGCGGAGTTAGACGGAAAACTTTCCCGACAGGAGAGCGAGGACAGGTGCAGAGAGAGAGCCTGCGACGCGCCTGCGAGAACGAGGCGGAGTCTGTGTCGCCAGAAAGGACTGTGTCCCCAGAAGGAAGCGATGAAGGAACGGCCTGGACTCGGGGACCGGGTCCTAATTCGGAAGACCTGAGTGGAAGGCCGTGGACCGTGGCCGTTTTTAGCAGACAAAGACAGCCCGAAACACGCGTGAGCGAGGGATGGCTGTCGTTGGGAAGGTTCGCCGAACCACGGTGGGTAGGATGGAGCAGAGGACGGACGCGTGAGACGAACGGTTGGCGGCCACCTGGGTCCACGTGCAGCGTAGCGAGGGTCTGAGCCACGGGGATGGTGATAAGAATGGAAAAGAGAGGCCAGATGCCACCGCTGACGTGCGAGCCTGCGGGACGAGGCTTGACAGGATGTGACAGCTGATGGGAGGTGGAAAATCTGAAGAAGGAGAAGCTAAGTATGTCTGACTTGGGTTTCCAGCCCTGGAGAACAGGAGGAACGTGGCCTCAGACTGCGAGATGGAGATGCCAGGAAGGAGACTGGACACGAGGCACTGGGTCGGGGGACCGTCGGAACCGTGGAAACCAATGTTGGGGTCCTCCGGCCAAACGCAAAGGTGGAAAGAGCAGAGAGGAGCCTGGGCCAGAGGAAGGAGGGGCCCGGGCCCGCCTTCGAGAAAGCCAGCCTTCGGAGGGCCGAGAGCTGGCCGTGCCGGGGAGGGACGCGGAGGGGCGTGCCAGGATGCAGCAGGGACGGGAAGGGGGGCGGTGGGAGGAGGGGACTTCCGGAGGCTGGAAGTGCCAGCGGTGCTCCGTGCTGAGGGCCATCTGCAAAGATGCGTCTGCCCAGGGCATCAGTCCCACGAGGGCGCTGCGCACGCTCACATGCTTCGCCCCTGGGGCTCCTCACACCGACCCTGCGAGGTGCAGGTCGGCACAGGTGAGGACACCCAGACCAGGGACCCTGGCCAGCTCAAGTGGCCGGCGCACAGCAGACGTGGACGAGGCCCCACGCTGCTCTGACTCTCGCGATCTCTCTTGCACAGGCTGCCTCCCTACGTCTATTTATTCCATCACGCTTGCCCTTCACCGTGCTGCAGAGCGTTGGGGTCCTAAAGCCAAACATCACCCCCCACTGCGTTCCAGCACGGAGCAGCTGGTAGAGACGCTGAGTCCAACACACTCAGTGCCCGGAACGTGGGTTGCTGATGAATCAAGGTTTAGTCCTCTCCTAGTGAAGCTTCCCACTATGACGAGGCAAAGATCAACAGCAAGAAAAGTGACATATGCCTGGGAAGAGCAGGCTGCAGTCCATCCCGCCAACAGCCTCGGCCCCAGCAAACCCTGAGCCGAGCGGAGAACACTTGACTCGGGAGGAGGTCAGTGAGACAGGTGAGCTGAGCCCCTGGCTCTCTCTCACTCTCTGCAGGGACTGACGGTGGAGCCCGGGGGTAAATCTCTGGTAGGTGTGGGCGTTCTCTGTCCCCACACCTACCAAGCCCACCGTGAGGCAGAGCTCCTGTGTGTCGGTGTCGCCCAGGCCTCCTGCTTCCCTCCACGGCCCACTTCCGCTCCCACCTTTATTTCTTTCTCCATCACGTTCCCCCCACATCAAAAAGAAAGGCCGTCTCCAAGAAGAAGTGTGATATTTTCCAAACAGGAGAAGCCATACTTCAGCATGGTTTCTGATCACGATGTCAAAATAATCTACATTAACACTGCCAAAGAGTTTTCTGATAAAGCCATAATTGTTCCTCGAATTACTAATTTGCGACTTCCTATCGGTGTTGACAGGTATGTTCACAAGATGATTTCCTCTAGCACCTATCGGGTGTAGGTGTAGGGCACTTGCACGATTGCAGATATTTCTATTGGCGAGCCCTGCTCTAAACGTGTTAATCAATGCCATAAGACAAGGCGGGGATAAAAAGGGGAAATATTAGAATAAAAGAAATAAAAATGTAGTTGTTTTCATGCAACATCCACCTAGAAAATCTAAGTAAATAGACTTTAAAACTATGAGAAACCATAGGTCTACGGCCATGCCACCCCAAACAAGCCCGATCCCATCCGATCTAGGAAGCTAAGCAGGGCCGGGCCTGGTTAGTACTTGGATGGGAGACCACCTAGGAAGACCAGGTGCTGTAGGCGTAAAAAATAAAAAATAAATAAATAAGGGATTGTAAGCTGACAAGGTCTTTGCAATCTGTGAGGTCAACCAAGGATTGCCTCACCTAAAAAATAAAATAAAGAAAGAAAAATAAAAATAAATAAAATAAAACTATGAGACACCAATAGCAGAGTTCAAAGAGGGCAAGATACAGATTAAACGTACAAACATTATACACGCAAAACTGAGTGCCAAACGAAAAGGCCGTCCACAAAGTACCCAAAAATATATAAAATCTCCAAAAATAAGCTTGACCTCAAATTTAAAGCTTGAGAACATTTGCGTCGGTGATGCCGTAAGGAAATCGTCATTTTCACACACTCTTGGTGGAAGCGCAAAGGACGCAAACATTTTAAAGAGGGAGAAATGAGTCGGTTCCAAAGTTTTCCATATGCGCCCTTTGTCCGAATAACGTCATTTCTATCCCGAAGAAACAATAGCGCGAGTGAGCAAAGACGCGGCGTGTGGGGCTATTCGCTGCAGCTTTGTTCGTGGCCGTTAACGAGATTAGTCACGGAAACAACCTACATCACACATGAACCGAAACGCAATTGTTTTCAAAACGATGCGTAAGCACAGGTGTCGAAAGATGATGACAATATATGATTAAATTAATGCAAGAAACTTGTCGAGACAGATGCGTAGGCGCGTGGACAAGTAGTTAGAAAAAGGATGGAGAGAAAGGGTAAAGGGGCCGTGGCCAGAGAGAAACGAAGGCCCACGACAGAGCTTGGAGATGAGAGAGTGTTTGCGTAGGATCTGGTGGGAAACCCACACTGCGCTTAATGGGGATTCGCTTGAATTTGTTAGAACGATTCCGTTGGGATTCGTTAGAACAATAATCTATTTAATTTAGGCATCTAAATTTATTTCTAAATCATGCATCTGACTTAAAAATATAATTAAAATTTTGTAACATATTAGAGTAAAGGAATAAAGGGAAGTGAGTGGAGGGGGAGGGGAAACTTTGTGGAGAGCCGGGACACACGCGGTGGCTTTTATGCCTCCAAGGCGATTTTTGTAAAATAAGTTTGCAGTAAGACAACAGAAACCAACACTTATGCAAGTAAAACAACCACCGCATTTAAGGAAGAAAAACAACTATCTACACGGAGAGGTTCAGTAGCTAAGTAGACAGGCGGTGAGGTCGAAAGTATCGCCTTCCCCGTTTGCAGGTAAGGAGCCGGGGCACACTGCTTGACTCGGTGGGAAGCGCCGGGGCGTCTGGGGGCCCTGGGGCCTGGTTCCAGGCCTGCCTCTCTCTTCCCCAGTGGCAGAATCTGCTTCTCGCTAATTAACAACGCGACAGCAAGCTCGTCTCCCTGCCGAATCCCCCTTCCTGTTGGCTCCGGCCCAAACCGAAACCGAAGACACCTGTGTGATACCGAGGTAACTGGCCCAGAGCTGCCCGGCAGCAGGTGCTCCGTGTTCCACCCGAGGCTCCAGGCACCTGTGGCTCCACTGCCCAGGGCCGTGGGGTCGGCGGTTAACAGGAAACGGCCAGGGGCCCAGCACACATCAGTGAGAAGGAACAGTTCCTGTCACTCCACGTGCACCTTTCTAAGACGGAGAGAAAACAGCCTCGCTTTGCAGATGACGAAATGGGAGGAACGCGCACAAAATCCGTGCAAAAGCCGAATTTCTTCTGCCAGTCAACAAACGGAGTGGTGGGGCATCTCCACACAGTGCCCTGAAAAGGCTTAAACGTGTCCATAAACTCCCTAAAAGTGAATCTCTGCATTCTTCCTCCTCATCACGACCTCCGGCCTCCCACAGGCCCCGGCGCCGTCTGAAGGTCAAAGGGTCGGCCCTTCACCAAGGCCAGAGACAATGTCTTCTCCAACGACTGGAGAAGCCCCTCAGCGTCTCCTTGAGCAGAGGCTGGCTCATGCTTTGATGTAAAACAAGGTGACATCCCCCACGAGGGACAGGACGCTGCATCCAGCTACGACTTGAACCATTTCTGCAGGGCAGCTGAGCTGCCGCGTGCCCTGACCCCTTCCTAGAGCGGCAGCCCTGGCAGGCATGGTCCTGCCGTGACCTTCCTGCGCCCACTGTGCCCCGAACGGGGGCACTGACCTCTGTGCACTGAGGCTTAGCATCATCGCTCTTAACAGGAACAAGCCCCTCCGCCTGTAATCTTATGTTTTAAAACCACTCGAATGACTTACAGAAAGCTGGACACAGTTAACGGACACGACTCGACGCGTTCGGCGCGAACAAAGTGCCACCAGCAACACCACAGACACACCCGTCACCTCCAAAAGCTTCCTCCTCCCCCGGATTTTTGTGCGGGACAAGAACGTGTAACATAAGATTTACCGTCTTAGCAAAATTTTAAGTCTCTAATACAGAATTCGGAACTCCAGACACAGCGCTGTGCGGTGGATCCCGAGGACTCACGCGCCCTGCACTCTGGAACCTTCGCACCTTGCATTAGCACCCCTCGTCCCCCTCCCCCGGCCCCTGGAAGCCACCGTCCCACTCTTGGCCTTAATACAGAACTAGGTCCTGACCTATGCGACGACGCGGATGAACCCGGAGGACACCCCGCTGAGTGAAGGGAGCCAGACCGCAGGGCGCACACAGCGCGACCCCACGCACTCGAGCGACCCAAAGTGGTCGGACTACCCCCCTGGTTTTGGATGGGCTGGGTGCGGGCCACGTGTGGTACTCCACTTAACGCTCACAAACCCTCACTTATCCGTTCGCCGGACAAACATTTAGGAAGCGCCTTTCGTGGGGTAACCACCAAGAACAGCAGCAAACAAAACAGGGGGACACGTCAAAGCCGACAAATGAGAGAGAGGCGCAGTGAGTAACGAGGCTCTGGGGACGTGCACGCGAGGGGCTCGGGGACCGTATTCAGTCCTGACAGATGGATGACAAGAGGCGGCTTGGTGGACAAAGGACGGGGACTGAGGAAGGACAGGGCTTCCCAGGAAGGGACGAAGGAGACGGTTAAGGACACAGGCTTAGCTCAGCAGTCAGAGAGGCACGAGGAGGGAGAGACCAAGACGAGAACGGGCACCACGCCCGTGGGCTGAGAGCGGTCGGCCGCAGTAGCGCTGAGCGTCCCAGAGGCGAGAGGCGGCGCTGGACAGGAAGGCGTCCCCCAGCATGGACGGGGGCCTGTGGCGCCTTGATGCGTTTCCGCAAATTGAGACGTGACCGTATCTGCGTTTCCGATGCCCCGTTCTGCCTGTGGTGCAGGGCGCACTGGGAAGGCTCTTGTCTGGAACCAGTCGGGAGCTGTTACGATGACCCAGGTCCAAGACGGGTGTAGAGGGGACTTGTGAAGTGGAGACAGTTGGATGCGTGCAAGAGATTCTTCTAGAAACAACACCGGGAGATAAAAGATTGAACGTGGAAAGTCGGGAAGAAAGAGACAGAAGCCAAGGAAAACACCCAGGTTTCTGGCCTGGGTAATTTGACAGAAGATGTTACCATTTTCTTGGAGATAGAAATTCTAGGAGGCAAAGCAGGGTTAAGGGGCGGGGAGTCCATTTCCATTTTGAACACACCTGAGTCTGAGACTCTCCTGGCACACCCGATGGAGGTGTGTCATGGGCAAGGCTGGCTCATCTGGGCGGGAACTCGGGAGAAAGTTCTAGGATATAAACACAATTTGGGGGGTTATCGGGATGGGTTATTATTGAAAACATGGACGTACCTGAGATAGTTCGGGAGTTCGTGCAAATTGCAAAAAGGTCCTTGGACAGCCCCAGAGAGAGCTGAGATCCGGGGGCAGGATGACGAAGCCGCAAACACGTGGAGAAGGGTCGGCACAGGTGTGGCCACGACACTGTCAGAGAGCAAGTGCCCAGGACCTGGGATGTGCATGACTTGTGGTTCTATGGGCATTTTTAATTTCTAGTAAAAACATATATAATACAGTAAATGCCCCTATACTCTATTCCTGAGAATTAAACAATAGGGTTCAATAAGGTGAATAAAATATTACAGATAGAGTTGAAGTCCATTTTTTTTACCCCACTTTGACTTCATTCTCTTCCTTCCTTCCCTAAAAATAACCCCTGTTGAGAATTTGCTGTGCGTTTCTTCGATCGACATCTTAATACCTTCCGAATATATGTATTTGGGGAGGAAGAGGTCCTGAGAGCTGTTTCGTTCCATAAACTCTATGAAAAATAAAGTGGGTAAGCAGAATGTGTGCAGTGCATGAGAAGTGACGGTCACCGAGTTGTCCATTCCAGGTGCATCTCCTCTCAAATCGGAGGAAATCGTACCTGGTGAAACGTATCAGTGAGCACCTGGTTAGCTAGGTGTGTCTACACTGGCCTTGTGAGCATTTGCAACCACGATTTTTTAACCTGCCATCGGAGTTTTTGACATTTCTTACAGGTACTGGGCTTTTTCAAAGGCCATAGCGACACACCAACGCCAAAGACTTTTGACGTGTGGTTGTTCCTTCTTCCAGGTGTCCTAGGGTTCCAAGTCTTAGTTAGTTTTGCCCCTGTCAGAGCGCAGAGACTTCTGACTAATCAAATGTTTCCGCAGAATGAATATGAAATGCTCTATCATGTCGGATGCAGTGGTAATCAGTGGTCTCACAAAACCTACTCTTTGAAACGGCGTCGGTCAACCAGACACTTGGTTTGGCCCCCCCATCTGTAGCTTGCTAATTGGCAAACGTGTTTTTTATATGTCGGGGAAGGACACGGTTATAGGGAATAGCCATCTCTTTACATACGTCCTGGGAAATGGCAGCGACCAGCAAAGTCTTTTGAGGACAGGCACGTGGCGATGTGCTTGGGGCTCAACCAAATCAGAGCACGGGGACGCATGCAGTAGGAGGCACGATCTGTCACAATAGGAGGCACGATCTGTCACAAACTGCCATTTATGCTGGCAAACCATTCTCCGACGCCGAGGTGACGAAGGAAGCGCCCGCGCCCGCGCCACTAACGAGGGCGGGGTGTGCGTTTCTCGACATCAGCCACCGGGCCAGATTTGTTGCTGTTTTGTTGTTTGACTTTTATTTCATAATCGTAAACTTAACTCCGCCACCCAGCGAGACTTGGAGGTACGAGGAAAACCCAGAACCCAAAGAACCGCAGCGAGAGCCGATTCCAAGGGGGTGTTCCGAGCGGGCGGGGTGCGGGGTGCTCCCGCAAGCTCCGGAGGGAATGGCCTGGTGGTTACGATAAAACGAGTCAAATTGATTAGTGTTGTCCACAGTCAGCAGTGCTGATCTTCTTGGTGGTCTGGCCATTCCTGGACGCCAAACGCTCCACGGCCTCCACAATATCCACGCTCTCTCACCTTGCCGAAGACCACGTGCTTGCCATGCGCCCACGCGGCCAGAAGCACGAGGACCGTCTCCGGCCGGCAGTTTGTTCACAGGCAAATGTCTCACGCCTCTGCTCTGCCGAAGTCCCAAAGTCCGGGCCAGGGGACTCTCGGAGCCACAGCCTCACCCCAGCTGCGAAGCTCTGGGCTCAGGCCGCGACAGGAGAGGAAGAAAGTCATTGATGAACACAGTCACCGAGAAAGCAACCATAACCGTTCCCTCGCTAAGGAGCCACCCCAGAGAGCACGGGTCCGTCCCCACACAGTGCCGGCTCTGGGGAGTAAGCACGTTCCCCTTCCTCCCCGTTCCCTCCACCAAAACCAGCAGCCCGCAGCTGCAGCTCACGTGTCCTTCCTATTTTATTTCGACTGCGGTAAAATACATAGAATATAAAATTTACCGCCTTAGCCATTTCTAAGTGTACGTGCAGCCGTGTTAAGGACGTTCGCGTTGTTGTGCAACCATCAGCACCATCCATCTCCAGAACATTCCGTCTCCCCAAACTGAACTGTGCACCCATTCGGTGATCACTCTCCGTGGCCTCCGCCAGCCCCTGGCACCCGCCGCTGGGTCCTACCTCTGTCTCTGGGACTTCGACCCCTTTAGAGAGCTCACCTCAGTGGAATCCACAGTATTTGTCTTCTGTGACCGGCTTACTTCACTCAGCATAATGTCTTCGAGGTTCAACCCTGTTGTAGAGTGTGTCAAAACGTCCCTCCTTTTTAAGGCTGAAAACCGTCCCATTGTACGTACGTACCGCGTTTTGTTTATCCATTTATTTCTTACTATTTGTGTGTGTGTGTGTGTGTGTGTCAACAAGTCCAATGGGACAGAAAACAAAATGATACCACTGGATCACACACACACACACACACGAAAGAAAGGGGGCTCATTTTGCTTGATCTTGGACCGGCCCGGAGCACACGTGGCAGAGTGACTCCGCTACCTGACCCACAGATTTGTCACCCAGCTGCCTGAGGTTGAGGCCAAGGCATCCCTGTAGCAATGACCGTTCTGTCCCCGACTCGCCTGGGATGGGTTGACACATTACAGCACGTCGTCCTCTAACAGGCTGGCTCGGAACGGCTCCCGTGCTCTCTGTGACACCTGTCTGAGCGGTGGGAATCGACTGCATCCGAGATTTGACGGGCAGAGATGGAAAGGACGGTGAGGGACAGCTCTGAGTCACGGAGCTCTTCTTAGGAGAAAAGGACTTAATGGAGCCTCTGGCAAAGGAGCCACAGGGCTGACGTCCTCTGAGACCGGTCCCCCGGAGGGCAGGGAGTGTGGATAGAGGAAGCAGAAGACACCTGTCTGTGAGAAGCGTGGGATGAAGGACACGCAAGGGGGCCCCTCCGCTCTCACCAGAGACCCTGTGTGAGCAGACCCGAGACTGAGCCGCAAATAAATTGTCACCCGGAAAGTCTAAGAATCCCCGGGGAAACGCAGCAACGCGATTTAAGTGCTGTCATTGTTTTAATGCACGTCAAAATAGAATATAAACATATGTAAAGTGATACCTTCAGTTATCAACTCACGTAATTTTCTTATCTGTAAAATGGAAAGGTTGCTAGATTATGAATGTTGGGGATTTCTAGGGCGCAGTTTTGCATTTCAGGGTGAGCTCCTGCTCCTGGGAGCCTTCCCTCCGCATCCTCGCCTGGCAGGTCCCTTTCTGACGGTCAGACCTCACGTTCAATGTCACACCTCAGGGGCTGCGTCCCTGAGCAGCCGCCATCTTGTTCTGTCCAACACGCACTGACCAGCCCCTGACATTTCCCGTGCATTGGTCGATGTATCTAATTCCCTCTCTTGAATGTGACCCGTACCCATCTTTCTCGCTGTGACCCCTCAGCATCCAGAACAGAGTCTGGCACACAGTAGATGCTTCCATAAATATTGGACACAGTCTAGCAGTTTTCCAGGAGAGCCGAGTGTCAGATGCAGATGGGTGGTTTCCCCATGACTCAGCCAGGCGACGTCTTCCATAGTGAGTGGACGACATCGATTTATTGTCTCTCGGCAATGAACACACCTACAAACGACAGTACGTATGGGACCATGGTAACGTGGAGCTGAGCCCCCATCCTGGAGACACGGCCTCGCACGTCTCGTGCCTCAAACCTTTGGGTGTTAGAACAGGGTGGAATAACCTTCTCGTTGGGCCTGAGCGACCTTGGATCCTAAAGGACTGTTTGCAAGGATAGCACGAAAGCAGATATTATGACGGCCGGACTGAAATTAAAACCCTGTTCAGAATTAGCATCGTCCTGTTATGTTATCTGTGCCACTAGCGACGCCTCCCGTCTGTGGACGAGACTGTCCCCCTGCCCTTCCGCACAGACACCCCTCACCTTTATCTCCAGATCAGAATAGCGTTCGGGCTTCTGCCTGAATTAATGATTCCCAAATAGCTATTCCCATCGATCTCAGGTAAATGCTTGTTGCCTCTCACTCTAAACGGCCTTTTCGTTTTTCAGTTCACACACCCTTCTACAGGTCACGCTCTGTGACCATCCGTGACATTCCTTCCAGCGTTTCTCCTTTAAAAGAAGCACAGTAGAGTGAGCTGGAGGGCCATGTAAAAGGAAGAGGCTGCCTGCTCTTTCCAGTGGACAAAGGGTCCAGGCGTAGGCGTGAGGACAGCCTGAAGAACAGGCGGCAGGCATGGGCCCAGCACGGCTCCCTCTGAGACCTTGCAGCCTCAGCCTGGTGCCAACCTCCCTGCCGTCCCCCGCATTGCTGTGCTTGAAGGGCTCCTGTGTCCACCACGCCCACGTCCCCTGCACGCCTGGGGGTGTTCTGCGGCTTCCCCAGCAGCTCCAGACCAGCCACCTTCCTGCTGCCCGGTGGCCGAGCTCCGAACTCCTGAGTCTGTCCTTTCTGGGCACCCTCGTCCGTCTGGCAATTCCTCTTTTACAGCCGGGAGTTCTTTCTATTAAATCTCCCGTTTCGCCCACCGTGTGGCTTCCATGTCCTCAACGGACTCAGACTTCTAACCACAGAAGTCCTGCCCAAAAGCCCTGCTCAGGGAATGTCATTAAGTTGTTTTCTGTCTGGAGGGGTCACTTATGCGGCTATGGGGCTGAGCAGCTAACCCCAGGGTCACGCACACAACAACTGGTGAGCAACAATGAGGGGTGGGTCAGGTCAGCAAATGTTAATCAAGTAATCAGTGCTTCTTTCTCTAGCTTTGGTGGGGACTAGGAAGATCAGCCTTTAAGACAGACCAGTGATGACAGCAGCTGACTCTTAGACGAAGTGACTGACTATCTACCAGACCCCTCCCCGAGAACTTTACTCGTATTAACTAATGTGATCTCGTATTGTCATAGAAACAACCCAGTGCCGTGGGTCACTATTAGCAGCTCCACTTTATAGGGGATGAAACAGACGAGAGAGGAAACGCAAGTAGATCAAGTTCAATCGAAGGTACATGGCAGCACCTGGATTCGAAGCCAAGCTGTGTGGCTCGAGAGGCCACAGTCTTCGTCATTTACATAAAATTAAAATACGGACCCAGGCAACAAGAATACATCTTTTAAAAAGATTACCTTCAAATTAAAAGACACCCATTAAACCCATTGCTAGAATATGATGGCGTCTGGAGAAAGGGCCAACGGAAGTGGGGGGTGGGGACCCAAAAAAAGGAACACGTAAACGGAGAAACACAAAGTAAGAGCAGGGGCTCGCACACATGCGTGCGCAGATAGGGCGCATGCAGCCACGGGCGAGATTGGCCCACCCTGCACGTGCGTGTTGGTGGCAACAAATGCGTGAGGTTCAAGATGGCGGTGACGGTGCCGGTGGACTCTGCACCAGAAGGACCAGAGCGGACCACGGTCCAGAGAAGATGGGGCCGGAGGTGTCCAGCCTCGAGGAAGCCTTGCCCGGCAGCTCTCCGCTGTCATAGAAACAGAGCCCCTGGAATGTAAGCTCCACGAGGCGGGGATTCTGTTCAGCATCGAGAACTCAGCCTGGCACATGATAGATGCTGACTATTTACCGAGTGAATGAACTAACGCACCAGGGATGACTGCTTCCCCAGGGGTTCACGCTGCGTGGAGCGGCCGAGTGCCCGAGGCAAGGGCTTCCTCCAAGAGCGACAGCGGAGGTAGCCCTCCAAATGGATGCAGGATAAACACATCGGGTCGTCCGTCTAAGCAAACCTCTTGCTTTTTTTCGAACATAAATCTTTCACAGAGTACATGTCACCAATCATGTTTTCACATTCGATTTGGAGACGGCTCACCGGGTGTCCACATGAGATCTTTTGCATTAATTAGGCCTTCTGTCCTTCAGAGGAAAGGGAGGGTACCCAATATTTAATGCCAAATCGAAATTTAAAAAATTGACTTCAAATGCTAACAGGAAATCAGCACACATCAAGCAAAGACAATCCTCTTAGCAATAGGTCTGTATGCTTTTCACTATAGCCAGAAATACGGCCTACAACCTGGCCGGCATCTGGTTGCTAGAGCAAGCGCTAAATGAACATGTGTCCCCCATAAGACACCCTCAACCAAATCTTCAGCGAGAGCGTTACAATCACCATCCACGCCCAAGCACACGGCAAGTTTGCTGAAGAGAGTGACGCATCTAGCGCCGATTTGGGGCGCGTGGCTTAATCAAGAACTGCTCCCCACTCTGCTGTCTCCCCCTCGGCTTTTCAGTTATGCCTGGAAAGATCAGCTTCCAACGTGCCAGGACGTCTGCCCTGCTTTTCTCCAAGTGGCTGTTTGAATCTTGCGTATAATATCCCATCACTGCCGAAACCTGGCCTGAGATCCATTTCTTGGGAAGGAGAAGAAACATGGCTGCCTCAGCCAAGGACCAGTCTCGGGCGTCGGCGAGCTGAGATTTGTCACTTCTGCTTGAAAACTCATGCGGTGTGTGCGGATGGGGTGACGTCATTACAGGCGAGTGGCAACTAGAATGTGAGTCTCGAATTACTTGCCCTGGAACAGAGAGAGCTATTTATAATCACTCCGAGCCTGGAGCGTGGAGGCCGTGGGGACGAAAGCAGACGAATTCCTAGCTCAGGGACCCAGGCTTACATGGAGCATCGCGAAGGGGCAGAACAGCGCCCACCACCCGCAGACCGCGGGTGAGAGTCGCATCTGTGGCCTTCGCGGGGCGTGGCTTCTAGCCATAAACTACCAGCTATTCTTGGCAGAGAGAGATGAGGCTGCAAAGAGCCCCGAGGCCTCTTTTCTTTTATTCACTTGCGGGGGTGAGTGTTTTAGCACCTCCTAGAGGAGCGGGTACCAAAAGAGGAGCTAAGGAGGGGCCCGGCCCAGTGATGTGAATAAATAGTTCTTTTCAGGTTAACAGAGCCAGATTCTATTCCCAAGGAAGGAAAATTGAGAAGTAAAGTAAGCAAGTAGTTTATTCCTGAAGAGGATGAATGTAAAGACTCAGGGATTATGACAGTGTTTGCTCAGTAGCCAATCAGGCAAAGCTGGGTGACGGGGGCAGTGTCCCCACGATGCTCACACGGGCTGCGTTCTCTGTGACGGCCACACTGCACGGTGGCTCAGGCCCTGAGCCTGAGGGTCAAAAAGGCCTAGGTGTGAGTCCCATCTCAGGTGAGTTTATTCAAGTCACTTAAACTTATCTACGAAATATAATGTATCTGGACAATGGTTTCCATCCCCACTAATATAGTCGATGACTTTAAAACGTTTGCATTGAAGGTCCCCGACCTGACTCCGGGAGCTGAGCTGAGATTTGGGAGACAGATGTTGGAGAAGAATTATTTCCACGGATGCAGGGAACGTTCCAGACCCCACACCCCAGTCCGCGTCTTGGGGTCTTTTCCTGCCTCTTTCGGCTCAGCATCTTCTGAAGGGGTCTCGTTTTGTTCTATACCTAACTCGTCAAAAACTGTAAAGAATTGTTAGCTAGTTACCAGCAAGGCATTAATGTTGAGTGACCCCAGTTTCCCGCAGACGTTTTCCACTCAGGCCATTCGACAAATATTTATAAGGCATCCTATTACTTTCCCGAGGCTGCTGTAACAAACACACACCACGGACTATGGTTTAAAGCAATACAAATTTGTCTTCTCACAGTCCTGGAAGTCGGAAGCGTAGAATCAAGGAGTTGCAGGGCTGCCTTCCTTCCGGAAGCTTCAGAGGAGAATCTCTTTCCATGCCCTTCCTGGGATCTGGGGGCCGCCTGCAGTCCTTGGCTCGCGACCCCGTCTTCCATCCTCAGAGCGAATCACTCTGACCTCAAGTTGCACCATCGCATCTCCTCTTTTGGCTCTGCCACCCCTGCCTGCCTCTTACGAGGACCTTGTGATCACTCGGGCACACCCCAATAATCCAGGGTAATCTTCCCATCTCAACATTCTTAACTTAACCTCACCTGCAAAGTCCTTTGTGCCACACGCGGTAACAAATCCACAGGTTCTCGGGACTAAGATGAGGGGGCAACTTTGGGTTACTCACCTTAACACAGGTATCAGAATGAGCCTGTGTCTCTATAAGGGCTGGCGAAATCCAGGTTTAAAAACCCGGTCTCTGCCTCCTGAACTCTTAAGTCAAAGGGAGTGAGTGCTACCTGACCAGCCTTCCCATCATAAAGAACTATAAAACCGTACACAGTACATGAAACAGCTGTTTGCAGATGTTGACCACCAAACACGACAGGACTGAGTCTCTGAAAGAGGGCAAACGAGGTAGGTCCTATGATTCCCCAGGGCTCTGCCTCGAGGCATGTTCCAGGTCTCCGCACGTAGAAGGCGGGCCCAGGCAGGCCCAGGCAGAGCACAGCAGCCTTGCTGAGCAGAGGAGACGAAGCTGGGCATTTGGCTGCTGAGACAGTGACGGCGTGTGACACAGGGAGCAAGGCAGGAGGGGACCCCACGGAAGGGCCTCTAGAAATCTGTGTAGGGATCCCCTTGAGTCGGGCCAAATACTAAGCTGCGGGTACACTAGGAAACTCTGAAAGGCCCAGTAAAGACCTGTGAGCCAGACAGAGATTCCAGAACTTGCGAAGAGCTGGGAGACATGGGTGCTCCAAATTGCCAGAAGCAAGAGATCCAGTGAACACCTTGGGGACTCAGTTGACACCTCAGACATGCCAAGACCCAGAAACTGTGAATCTCTAGCCCTGGAGTGAAAGCTACTCCATACCCACCTTAACAAAACTGAAAAACAAGCCTTGAAAGACTCATGCCAAACTACAAGTAAATTAGCTACTCATCAGAACAAAACTCAACACTCTTCATGGAAGAAACATAATCCACACACTTAACAACAAGCTAACATCCGCGATGTCCAGCGTAAAATTTAAAAATTATCAGGCGTGCACACAGGCAAGATAATATGACCTCTTACCTGAAGAAAAATAAGTCATTAGGAAAAGACCTAGATATAACAAGAATCATGGAATTAGTAGAAAAGAACTTTGACTCAGCTACTACAAATATAGTCACAGACTTAAAGAGAAAACATGGCCGTGATGACGGAACAAAGCGAGGAGCTCAGCGGAGAAGTGGAAACTGGAAAAAAGACGAGAGTAGAAATTCTAGAACAAAAGTAAAATAGTGCGTAAAATCAAATGTTCGCTGGCCGGATCTAACAGCAGTTTTGAGCCCTTAGGAGAAAAGATCATTGAACTTGAAGACTGAGCAACTGAAATTATCTAAACTTTTCAAAAGAGAGAAAGAAAAGGCTGAAGAAAAATGTGGAGATCCTCAGTGACTTGTGGGACAGATAAAGTCACCCAGTAAACAAATAATTGCAGTCTCAGAAGGAGAGAAAAGAGATATTAGAGCATAAAAAAATGTCAAAGATATAATGGTCAAATATTTCCAGATTTGAGGAAAAACAGAAGCCCACAAACTCTTAGGGGGAGTAAACACAAAGAAAACCATTTCATAATCAAATTGCTGAGAACCTGTGATAACGGATCATCTTAAAAGCAGCCAGAAAGGAAACAAAAAGGCGTATTATATATGGAGAGACAATGATAAGATGATACAAACACCACCCCTTTCTTCCTCATCGGAGAAAAAAACAAGAGGCCATACAGTAATAAAAAAAAATTTCTTTAATCAAGAAAAACATCGTCAACTTGAAATTTTATATCACAAAACGATATCATTCGAAAGTAAAGGGGAAAAAAGAGCCTTTTCCAACAAACAAAAGCTAAGAGAATTTGTCACCAGCACATCCGGACAGCCAGAAATACTAAAAGAAGTTTCTCACAGAGAATGAAATGATACCAGGTGGAAACTCAGATATTCATGAAGGAATAGAGAATTCCAGAAACCAAAAAAAAAAAATTAGGCAAAACGAGGTAGGTATAAAATTTTTAAACATAACAATGTCTTTAAAACTGAATGAACTGCTAAAAGCAAAAACAGTAACTGTGGGATTAAAACATTTGAAAAAATAAAACGTACGAAGAAGCCGCAGCGTGGGAGGGACTATGCTGTTGAAGGGACTTACCGTAAACTCAGAGCAATTGCTAAGAAGGACAGTAAGACAATCTCGTGGCAAAGACAGAGAGGAAACTGACGATAACAGTAAAAACGTCATTGTCAAGGTCGGCAACGGAGACGGGCACAGGGAGGAGGGCCGGCCTCTGCGGACCTTTGTTTCAACAAAGCGTCTTCAGAGTGGGTGTCGAAGCTGAGTCCCGAGGGAGGAGATGGCCAGGCCCGGGAGCGGGAGCCTTGGGGACAGCAGCAGGGACAAGGAACCGCGTGTCCTAAGGCACCAGACTATGAGAGAGCGAGGCTCCTGCCGGAGCGAGGCTGACGTGTGTTCGCCGTGAAGACACCAAGACCGCCAGCTGCAGCGAGGCACGCGTGAGGAGAGCCTTCGTGCGCGTGAACGTGCCGGTGGTAACGCTGTGTTAAACGTGCGTGCGCGTGTTTTGCACAAGTGCGCCCACCTTCTTGTCGCTCTTTGTTTGCTATGCTTTCGCTTCGCGGAATTCAGTCTCGTGTCTCCATGCTTTCTCCAGCCCCGGGCCACCAAAATTCCCGGTTCTTGGCTTTAAAGGGACACTGGAAAAGCCCTCACATTAAAGGGAGCGTTCTGTAGCCGTGCACCCCACCGAAACACAGACACATGCCACAGCCTGTGTCACAGCTGTCCCTTTAGAAAGCATAACGCAACAGCCAACATATGCCGGCGTTTCCCGTGCGCTCGGGGCTGTGCCATGTGTCTCGCAGGCGCCACATCTTTGTCTTAAGGCCCATGACAACCCACTGCTGCCCTGTGAGGTGGCTACCGTTGTCTTCAGTTTTTGAATAAAGAAACGGTGGCCTAGGGAGGTTAATTAACTCACCAGAGCCACACACGTCGTGGGGGATGGAGCTGAGATGCACAGTGAGGCTGTTCCGGCTCCGGCCTCTGTCGCCTTAGCTGATAGGACAAGTGTTGGTGGTGGTAACGGACACCATCAGTGTGCGGGGAAGCAGCAGAGGCACAGTGACCTGTGGATGAAGGAAGCTTGGAAGGATGAGTAGAAGTCAGAGCTGGGGAAGGAGGGAGTCGGGGGTAGGGGCATTTCAGGCAGAAGGGACACGGTGCAGGACGAGCCAGCTCCTACAGGACAATAGATGCTGGAGTCGGTATCCAAACCCAGAAGAGAGAAGATCTGGGATGGGGTGGATAACGAAAACTTGTTGGCCTTCTCTGCTCAGAAGTAGATTTCGAGCAAAATCATTCTCCAGTTAGTCAGGCAGAGAAAGGGGCAAGCAAGCTCCCCTTCCTTCGAGCCGATGTCGTACAGTGAGATCTGGAGATGGTCCAGGCCGCCATACTCACGGAGCTCACGGGCTGGGAGGGACACTGACCAGAAACCGGGCAGGTCTAAAGCAGTCTGGTGCGTGCTGGGTGGGGAGCAGCCTTGCTGCGGGCTTGATTGCCCCAGGGGCAACCTTGGGACAAGGATTTGAGCTCACAGTTTATTTCAGAGGTGACCCCGAGAGCACAGGTAGAGGCAGGGAAATAAGACAGAGAAGGGGAGAGACCCGTGCACAGTGCATGGGTGCCACTGTGGGCGCCAGGCCCAAGCCCGTGGGGACGTCCGGGAGCTGTGTGGTCCCGCCAAGAGGTGAGGAGCCGGGTGTCCACCACCATCCCCCATCCGCCACCAAGGAGGGGATGCTCTGGGCACACCGATCGCCAGGCACTTTGCTCTGGCTGTGCAAAGGCCCTGAGACAGAGAAGCAGGAGAGACAGTGAATGCCGCCCTCGGGCAGTGCGAGGGGCTCCAGAAAGCTGCCTCAGGTGCTGGTGCAGAGGCACAAGCTGGCCAGGTAAGGAGGAACAGGAAGCAGAGTATCTCAGGCAAAGCACAGCAGTAACCGCATTTCCCAGAATTATTCGTGTGTTATGTTTTGTTCTCCACAGGGTGTAAACTCCTGTGGAGCATGATTAAAGCATATTCATCTTTTTGTTCAGCTAACTTTTCTCGAGCGTTTGTTCCTCTTGTGCTGGGCTAGAAAAATCTAAGATCAAGAAATATGGGACAAGTTCTAGAAAAATCTAAGAACGAGAAATATGGGACAAGTTCTAAAGGCGGTAACCGATCTACTTCCTTTGCAGCTTCAGAGAGGGATGGACATCGAGCAAGAATGACCAACTTGAACCTCCTGTCACCATGAAGAGCGTTTAACAATGCTTCCAGGTGTGCCACTTTGCATGAGAGAAGCCACACCATTTGTTTTTTTAAGAACTTTATTACTTTTGTGCAAGAGAAAATATCTTCGATTTTTAAATTAGAACGTATAGAATGTACATTTTATAAAAGAATTACATTACACACGCTAATTTAGTCTCTTTTTTAAAAAAAACACCAATAATATGCTGTGGACGTCATTCACAGACACGAACATATTTCTAGAATGTTCTCGAATATCATATTATATCAGATTTCCTCGCCTATTTTTAGCCTTCGGAACTTTGGATGAGATTAACATACGAAAATATTTGCTTTCTATTTTCTTTAGACCTTTGACTATTGTTTGCATTTTCTTTGGAACAGGAAGTGGTTTTCCTTCAACACGTCTCCTGCTCTGCAAAGGCAAGAACACGAGACCCCTGGTTTTGCAGGTCCAGGTGGTCCTTTAGACTCGGGGACCCTGGCGTCTGAGAACTTTTCCCCAAAGCAGATCTGTTTGGATGCAGCGTCCGGCCTGCCCTACCTTATACTGACATCTGCTGGTCAGTGAGCGGCCATCGTTGGTGATAGCGGCTCAAAGCCGGGAAAGGCTCCTGTGGGGGGGCCGTTTTCCCCGGGTGCCACCCGCAATCCACGTTCGGATTTCAAGGCTCTAAGCAGGACATGCACCGATTTCTCCAGGCAGCCACGTCGGCGGGCGAGTAGACGCCCACTGGGCCAGTTTCTCTCCTCTGCTTCATCCTTTGCTCCTTCTTGCGATGGGTTGGACTTGCCACGATCACACAGCACTATCCGGCGAGCATTTGTGTTGGGAAAAGTGGAGAAATGAAAATCTTTCTAACTGTGACCCTTGTACCTTATTTGCTCAAATTATCTTCCTGTGCTGTCACAGGAAGAAGTGAGACACCACAGTCTCTGGCACTGGGTTCAGACCCCCTCCCTGCCCCTTAGCCATCTGAACGCGGGCCAGCCATGTGACCTAAGGCTCACTTTCCTCAACCATGACAGAGTGCAGGCGGGCTGCGAGGCGTCACATGGAAGATGCCCGTGAGGCGGGGGCAGGAAGGGACCTCGGGGCACACAGGAGGGTCCCCTCCTCCAGCTCAGGCTCTCGGCAGGTGCCGGCGTCTCCTCCTCACCTCACCTCTGCTCCTTAGAGCCCAGGTCTTGGGAGCAAGCCGCAGCCTCTCTGCGCCCCTCCAATCAGAGTGCTTCTCACGACTGTACTGAAGCCAGCTCTGCCGAGGTCACCGGTGACTTGCAGACGGCTCTTCTGTCCTTATGTAACTTCTCGGCATTTTATGACACCCACTTACCTCGTCTGCCCTCGCTTCCTGCCTCTCTCCGAGCTCCAGGCTCATGTGTGCGACTGTCCCCGGGGCCTGATGTCCTGCCACCTCCAGCCCCTCAGCCGCCTGTGGCTCAGGCACAACCAGCTGCACATGGGAGGAGCTGAAAGCACCCCGTGCACCTTGCCCTCCGCCCCAGGACCTCTCTGCTGCTGCAGCTGGGCATCCACAGGAGGCCACTCACCTGGCCAGGTGGGAGCGACCGGTGCCTGGGACTCGGAGAAGCGGATGAGCCCCGGGGTGGCCCCCGAGGCTGGGGCTCGGAGCCAGTGGATGACCACTCCCTCCCCACTCCCCAGCAGCACTGAGCCCAGAGGCCCACGGGGGAGGGGCCAGCCCAGCGAGCTCTAGTCACAGGGTGGCCTTTAGAGGGAACTCGAGCTAAGTTACGAGTGTCATAGGCCCCTGAACACGACAGAAATGTCGCTGCCCGGCCCCGCCTTGACCCACTCGCCGTCCCGCGTCCACGAATGAGGACGCCGTCTCAAGTCGCCGAGTCGACCTCAGGGTCTCGGTCTTTGCTGGTCTCCCGCGTCCAGTGCATCAGATGATCCACCAGCTCTCGCTGCCGAATGTCCCCCGACGGGTCCACCATCCCCCTTCCTCCATCGGCATGACAAGATGCCACGGAGCGTGACAAGGTGGCAGCTCTTACCTTGTGTCCCATCCCCCCGCCCCCCGAGGACAGCCTCAGAAGGGGTAAATAAAGCCAGGTCTCTCCTCTGGTTGACCCTCCCGTGGCGTCCCACCACACAGGGAACAAGATCCCAGGGTCGCTTGCCTCCAGGCTGCCCGCCGGATCACGCATCGCTCGGCGCCTCTGGGTTCTCTGTCACTGCACGTTTTAGTGCCCAAATTGAAGCTGTCACCGCCTGATGTGACTCCATCCATCCGACAGGGATCTGAACTTCTCGACCAGAGCCAAGCCACCCCTGAGCACACACCCACCTCTCCCGCGTGCCGGGTGCTTCCTGTCCTCGTTCCTCAGGGGGACACACACTCCGCGAACCCGTGGGCCCTCTCTCCGACCCTGGACGAGCTCCATGCAACAGGCCGCGTCCTACACAGTGAAGCCTCAGAGTCCCCTCGAGAAACTCTGTCTCGGGACCGTTAACACGGCGTTTCCGACTTCAGAACCAGCTTCATTTTGCGGGAGTTTGGATGCAAATATTATTCACGGATTCGGGCAACACCGAGCATGGAGCGGCCGCCCACCAGTGCAGCGCCGAGCACGGGGGCCGTGACCGCGAGCAAGCGCAGCATGGTCCCCGGGGGGCCGTGTCTGTCACTGCCGTGGGACTGGACGCCACCAGCGGGCGTGACCACATGTGAGACACAGACTGCACGGGCTCCGAGCTTCAAGAGACACGTGCACCAGCACGAAACACATGCACACACGTGCACACACGCAAGTATAACACGCTGATGCGACAACACACACACACACACACACACACCACACACACACACACAGAGGTTTTTGGCTCGCCGGTGACCCGGAGGGCCTCCCAGCATGTGGGGTCCACAGGATCCTCCTCGCCACCTGCCCCCCAAAACTACTTCCGCTTTGCTCCCTGGGGAGTGGCCGTGGTGGCCGGGCCACATCGACAGTCCCGCCTCCGTCCCCAGTGTCGGGAACTTAGGTCCTTGAACTATTTTCTCCCTCGGTGACAAGCACAGCTACCTGACACGTTGCAGTGCAAGTTAAATGAGATGTCTGAGTGACGCGGCCTCCGGATCCCACCTAGCGGCAGGGCTTGGTGGCTGGGGCTGGGGCTGGGGGCACCTTTGCTGGGTGCCCAGGCTCGGGGACAGCGGAGCCAGAGGCAGAGTGCCCGCTTCTGCCTCAGTGGTGGGCACTGTCGGGAGCAGACGGAGGGACAGGAGAGGGAGGGAGGCCGGGCGGGGGCGGCTGACGGAGACAGGTTATCCAGCTGGCCTCGCGAACAGATTGCCCCATCCTCAGGACAGGCCCCCAAGAAGGCTGAGAAACCCCACTTCGGAGCATCCCTTGGAGGGGACTCAGCCCCAGACCCCAGGTGGGTGGCGGAGCCGCCTGCAGCGTGGGCTGGAAGCGGGATGGGGGGGCGCAGGCTGGAGGGGGCATTGGCTGGAGGGGGCGTTGGCTGGGCGCAGCCCGTGAAGCCATCAGACCCGCCCCGGAAACAGTGCAAGGCACAGGAGAGATCCGAGGACCCCAAACGGAGCACAGCCGGGTCCTGATGCCCCTCGTCTCCAAGCGGAATCGTCCCTGGGGCGTCCCTCGTCCCTCGTCCTGTCCCTGGGGCGTCCCTCATCCCTCGTCCCTTGCCCCTCGCCCCTTGTCCCTCGCTGTCTCCACTTTGTTTAGAGTCCCATCTTGACTCCTGTGACCTCCGCACCTCTCAGCTGCTCTGGGAGAAGCTTGGGCCCCTGAGGACGCCGTCGGCCAAACTAGCGGCCACTCAGCACGTGGGACTCACCTCCCGGGCCATGGACCCTTCCTGGCCAGGTCCCGCTGTGCACGGCCATGCCGCCTGCGTGGCGGCTGTGTTGTGTTGCTGTTATGCTGCTCGTGGTGGTGATCCGTGGCTGTTCTGGGATCATCGAAAACCCAGAACTGGTCACTTCTGGAACCTTCCAGAACCCCAAACACCGAGGGGGCTGCGCCTCGCCCCCCACAGCCCCAGGCAGGTGCCTTATACACTGTGAATAAGGTTTGATGGAGCTGTGTCCCCAGAGAGTAAATATTATCAAATTAAAAACAAACAAACAGCTCCAGCCACAGCCTCCCGTGCACACGCTGTGCCTGCGGCTTTCAGGCGGATCAGAAGCAGTGGCCGGAGGTGACGCGGGCGGGCGGGCGAGCACCCGGGACAAGGGGCATCTCTGAGGAGGGCGACGCTCCTCACCCCAACCAGGTTCAGGCCCGCCGGATGCACGCTCCACCTGGCGACCATCTCGTTCCGTCCTACCTGGCGCAGACTCTGCCTGTCGTGGGAAGTCGGGGCTGCCCTAGTGCCAGGCTGGGGACTCTGCTGTCAGGGGTGAGGACGATGCCACTGGCCCCTGCACTCACTGCCCCGCTTGGGGCCATTCCACGAGAAGGGATGGCCCGACTCACTGGGCACCTGAGCTGGGAAATAACCTCAGAGTGATCCTTGTACCCCTTTTTCAGGGGAGAAGCAATGGGGTGCCCAGCCATAAACTCTGCCAGTAAGCCAGTCAGTTCAGCAGGCGATGGGCTCTTCCATCTGAGAAACTGTCCCCACGGCACCCTGGGCCTGCAGGACCTCGGCCTGCCTGCTGGCGGGTGGAAGCCCACGCCCCCCAAATGCTGCTCGTCCTGGGGCTGGGTGGTGAATCTTGGGGCCTCAGCAGCCCGAAGTCTTAGGTCTTCCCGTTAAGGCAAGGGCAACTAGACTACGGAGCATCCTCCGGTTCAGAGCCCCCGGATAAGCAGACACAGACGCCAGACCCACGAAAGCCGGGCGTCTCTCAAAAGGAGGAGTCTCCATCGTCCAGCGGGCTCTCCACGCAGTTTCCTGACTCGTCCTGCCTCCAGACCCGGGCAGGTGTGGGGCCGCCTGTGGGATGTGGCCGCAGCCCCTTCACCGCAGCAACAATGCACCTGCCCGAGGTGGGCAGAGGCCATGGCTTGATCACCCGGCCCTGGGTTCCAGGCACACGGCCTGCCCTGTGCTCCGAAGGCCTAGCCGGAGCTCGGTTTCAGGGTCCACAACGCCGTGAGCACACTGGGTGCTTGCTGGGGCTTCGCTGCACCCCAGCCCCCCGATTCGACACCTCGTCTCTGGTCTCTCGTTCTCCTGCCAGCCCTGTGAACAGGTGTCGCCTCCATCTTACGTGTGCAGAAACCGAGCCTCAGAGATAGGACTGAATTGCCCAGGGCCCCTGCTGGTGGGTGGCAGAGCCTAGATTTGAACCCAAGCGAATCTAATTCTCAAAGGAAGGTGGCAGTGGGGGTTTCCGGACCCAGAGACTCTGTAAGAAAACAGAGCCCGTGGGGGTGGGGATGCGGGGGGTGGAGGGCTCCAGACAAGTCCTCGACATTCCCCTGGGGGTGTGGCTTGTGGTCATGGCTGCTCTCCACATGGCACCTGCTGTGCTCCCCACCCTCTGCCCGAGGCCGTGTCCGCGAGGGCATGCTGTTTCCCTGCTTTGAGTCTCTCTGGGTTCACAGTGCCTGGCTATAGTGGGCTCTCGACGAGTGTTTGAGTTGATCCATCCATCGATTAATCAGTGGGATGAGACCTCGATGGGCTAAGGTCGGGGCAGACCCAAAACCCCTGACTCTGCCTAGCTACTCTCGCGGAGTTAGTGCTCATTATGAACTTCCCTACATAATGTGTCTCTCTGCCACACACACTCGCACACACACTCACTCACACGCACTCTTTAAACCTGCCCACCTGCTCCGTGAATTATGAGCAGTGAGAAGTATAGAGAAGATGATGCGTGTTGCGGGGAGAGGGTCCTTAAGAAAAACCAATTTCTGCCCATTCCCGCTCCGCCATCTCCGAATGTCTTATTAGAGGGAAAAAAAATTGAACTGTGTCTGCATATGAAGCCGTCAGAAGTGAAAAGGGACAACAGATGTTCCTCCTCCTCTTTGTGTTTTGAAACTGACTCAGAAAGAAGTCCGGGAGAAATCGCGGCCATCTGCTGACCGGCCCTCGCCCCGGAGGCCGAGGGCCCGACGGAAACGCACAGGACGCCTCGTGCGGCCCACGCGGCGCAGCCTTCTCCAGAACCACCCTCTTGCCAGGTGGGCTTTCGGCTTCCTCCTCCGGCCGGCGCTCTCGCTCGGGGCCTGGAGGAGGCGTTGGGCAGGGGAAGGGATCCACGCGCGAGTCTCGTGATGTTCCATCCCGATGCCCGGGGAGAACCAGGCGGGGAGCAAATACTGCGAGGCAGGTAAATTTACCTGGCGCCCCGCGCAGGGCGCTTCTCCACCACCGTCCTTTGAGAATTAGACTCACCTGGGTTCCCATCTAGGTCCTGCCACCCGCCGGCAGTGGCCCTGAGCAATTCATCCCTCCGCTCTCTCGTCACCCAGTCGTCCTGGGTGGCTGCTTTTCTGCCGCTGGCCTCGGATACTTATTTCGCAAACACGTGCTAGGGCTGCCCCTGCTCCAAGTGCCTCGTGTAGGATGGATACAACCGGCAGCTCGATATTATTACAATCATGTTACAGGTGACACATCGAAGCTCAAGTTCAGGAACCTGCCCAAGGCCACACGCTGTCCAAGCATGGAGCCAGGATTCCCACCGAGGCCTCTGCTCCAGGTCTGTCCGTGTGCCAGAAGCACGTGCTTCTTCCCACCTGGAGGCCAGCCAGCCCGGGTCTCATCCCTCATCCCCCATCGCCCTTCTGCTCATGGGAGGCAGGTAGAAGACAGCTTCCAGAATCCTCTGCGCCCAGGGCCTTCCAGAACCAAATCTCCTTGGTTTGTCCTTTAGACTGGGGGGGAGGGCTCCCGGGGGAGCTCTTTCTGGCTACTTTAAACCAAAAGATGCGCATCGAGGGGCCCGTGTCCCAGGTTCTGCCACACTCGTCAATCCAGTGGATCCGAGACAGCCGCCCTCTACCCGCTTCCGTCTGCCTCTGCCGGGCCGACCAGGACGGGGCTGGCGCAGGGGGCTGGGGAAGGGGGAGGGTTTCTCCAGCCACCTCGAAGCCCAGGTTGGCAGCTGGTCCTTGGTTTCACTGTTGTTGGTCACCACGAACATTTCCTTCGTGGATAATTTCGATGTTTATGTTTATAAAAATCCACCTGATTCCCAAATAGCTCACTGTCCGCCCCGGGGCGCCGACCCCTGAGAAGCAGGTGGCGCTCGCTGTGGAAAAGGAAACCGGGGGGTGGTCGGCTGCGACTTCACTCGGAGAAAAGAAGAGGAATTGGTATCCCCGGAGTCGCTGGGAGGACAGGGGGCGGGAAAGGGAGCGGGGAGTCCTGAAAACCAGCCTGGCCTCCTGCCCGGAGCGCCGGGCTGTCCAGTTCCGCCTCCGCCCACTGGAGCAGACCTCTGGGGGGACAAGCAGGACGGAAGGAGGGAGGCCCGGACGACGAGCCAGCAGACAGATGGCGGTGTGACCCAGGCGAGTCACGTCACCCGGGTTAGATCGACTGTGCGCAAATTTTTTCCACCACAGAACTTTTTCTTCCAAAGGGATCTTGCTCAGAAGCCCATCTGGCCCTGCCCGTGTGCGGGATTTCCCACGCCGACCCAGAAGGGTCAGGACCGGAAGCCGGCCTCTGCCACACGGGGGTCTTCCCTGTCCCAGCACCCAGGAACCCAGATTCTGCCCGGGAACCCCAATACCACCCAGAAACCCCGGCCCCGCCCAGACGCTGGCCTCAGGTTGGTCAGAGGGCAGGAGCGTGTTGCACACTGCTGGCCCCGGTGACCACAGCCGAGACAATGGTCAGGCAGCTCCTTGCCCAGAGCAGTGCAGGTTCTCACACCGTCCAGCTTCCCTCGGGGCAGGAACGAGAGCCCGGAACTGGCCCTGCCACCCGTCATATATGAACGCCCCAGGTCCGCCATAACAAAGCGCCGGGACCGAGTGGCTTAAAACAACCGAAATTGCTGTCTCACGACTCCGGAGTGTGGAAGCCCAGAAGGGCTCGCAGCTGGCTCCTCACGTGCTGCAGCCTGCTCCCCAGCTTCTAAGGTGTGCTGGCAATGCCTGGCCTTCCTGGTAGATGTGCGGCAGATGTGTCACCCCGGGCTCTGCCTCCTGTGGCATTCTCCATGTGCTCGTCTCTGTCCAGACGCCCCCTTTTGATAAGGACACGGTCATATTGGTTTGGGGCCCACCCTACTCCGGTATGACCTCTTGTCAACTAATTACACCCACACAGACCCGATTTCCAGGTCCCCTGGGTTAGGCCTTGGGGTGGGGTGGGGACAGGCGGGATGCAATTCAACCCGTAACAATTCTTACTGGACGCTTAGAGCGGGCTTGATGGAGGCATTCGAACCCAGCTTGCTTACCTCATTTCAGGAGCAAAAGGCTTCTTTTCTTCTTCTCTAATATATTTGTTCAAAAGCAAGAAGCTCGATTGCTAGATAACAAAGGACTTCGCTGTTCCACCTGGCTGGGAATGGAACCCCAGACATTCATCTGGCCCAGACCAGGGGTCACTGAGCAGCCAGTTAACTCCAGCCCAGCCCTAGGAGTACTGAGTGTGGCGGCCCTTCCAGCCCTCTGGGGGAGCCTGGCCAAGGGTAAAAAAGCCCAATGGGGGAAACTGAAAAAGGGGGAGGATTCCGGTGGAAAGAGGAAGTGGGCAGCCGGAGCCCCCTGCTGTGGATCATCCGTGCCTCCGGCCAGCACCTGGCACACTTGCCGGGGCCCCTGGGGCTTCATCGTCTATAAGGTGGCCCTTGCTGACGCAGCGCAGGCCCACATGGAGCCCACCAGCTGTAGCCGGAGCACAGAGGGGGCCGCTGGTGTCCTGCAGGGGCAGAGGGCAGGCCTCCCTGGGGGTCCCCACTTTCCTGACACTGCCCTAGAGCCACAGCCCAGCCTGTGGGCCATCACCTTCGCCCAGCCAAGCACTGCGGGGACAGCCATAGCTGTAGCAGGGCCACACACACGGCCACGCTGCCCTGGAGTGAGTAGCCCCTCAGTTTATCCCGCAGATGTAACTGGCCCAGCAAAAGGCTTTGCATGGCAAAGAAGCATCAGCCTTCTGTGAATAGTACAGTCTGACAGGTTATAAAAGGCTCTTCCAGGTGAGGAGAGGCTGTTTCCTGTGTGGTCAATAAGGGAAGCTCGGGTGTGGGTCAACTGCCTGGGGCTGCGGGGGGCCTCGTGAGCCCTCAAGCTGTTCATCAGATCACAGTCCTGGGAATTACACCGCCACCTTCATCTGACAAACGTGACTTCAGAATAGAGCGCCAAACATCATTCCTGCATCCGCATAAACGGGCAGGAGCGAAATGCTTGGCAGCCAGTGCTGGAGTCTGATCTAGAAGCTTCTGGGCCTCCGGGTCTCACGAGTTTTCCCGGCCTGGATCGCCCGGCCCTTCGGAGAAGCTTCCCATCCGAGGTGTCGTCAAACGTCCAGATTCTCTCCTTCCATCTAACCGCACGGATGACGCCTGCACGTGAGCCGCCTGGAGGGGCAGACGGTCCAAAAGCGAAGGTCTCCTGAATCTTCCCTTCCGTACCCGATGAAACGGAGTGGACCTGGATTCTGGTTCTCCTCACGTCGGTGTTGACGTTGTTAAATGATTCACAGAATGAAGTGTGAGTTTTTCGGGGGTCCTTAGTCCTGAGGCTACTGTGTGGGTAAGAGGAGCCCAGGAAGGGGGTCGCCAGGGAGGAGCCCAGGTGCCACGCTTGCCTGCGAGTGGTCACCCCAATTCACAAGGAGGAAACTGAGGACAAGAGAGGGTGAGCTGCTTTGCCCAAAGTCCCTCCTGCAGGAAATGGATGTTGGACGTCCAAGCCCGTGTTCTTTGTGTGACACTAGACTGCCACTTAGGCACGACCTTCCCGACCTTTGTAAAAACCGAGTCGGCAAACCGGCGGTGTGAATCGGCCAAGGGCATCCAGCGAGGGGACACCAGGACGCACACATGGAGGGCAGCGTGACGAAGTGGGGGCGAGTCCTCCCTGCACAAAGGGGACTGCGCCATCATCACCTGGAATAATAAAGGAGCGAGAACACTTGAGTTTTTTGGTAAGACTAGTGAACACAGTTTGGAGCCCGAAGATGCAAAGGCCGCAGCGACAATGACCATGGTCAGGACCCAGCTGACGAGGATATTACAGAGAAAATGCTGAGCAGCATGATGACAGCTCCTCGAGCAGCTGGGCCCTGGCTGGCTCCACGGGGCAGAGGTGACCACGGTGTGACAGCATTCGATCAGAAGAGTGTGGACGAGAAGAAAGTGTGTCCAGTCACGACGCTGGTTTTTCTGGTTTTCCCCTCAAAACCTCAAAGGGAGCTCTGGGGATAAAGCAGGCCCCCCTCATTCAGCAAGGGCCAGGCTAAAAAGATGACCCCACTGTCCCAGCTGGCCCCCGCCCCCCAGGACTCCTGCTGCAGTTCCCACCTTATTTTCCACCTTACCCTCCTTGCTCCCTCCCGAGCCAGTGTGCAACTCAGTGCCGACCTGAGTTAACTCTGCTGGGCTCACGCGTGGGGCCCTGGGCTCCCGGGGGCCCATGTCTGCGGAGCCCTCCCCCCCTCTGTGACTCTCAGCAAGTCGTCTCGCTTACACGAGCCTCAGTTTCCTGCACGTGTCAGCTGGAGGGGATAATTCTCGCTCCCCCGCCTGGCAAGATGGCCGAGACGACCCGATTGTAACGTGAAGTGAATTTTTGTTTCTTTACTATAAAGCACTGTAAAAACGCAAGGTATTTATTCTTGCCCTCTGGTAAAGAGAAAGTGAGGATAATTGGTGTTGTTACAGTCACGTTCTCCTCCTAGGCCTTGTGACAGTAAAGATATGGTGTAGATCGTATAAGCCCCTAAAAAGTTTTATTGTGATATTGATCAACAACAGAAAAACCCTTTTTCAAACACGCGATGTCTGAAAAAAGCAAAATGCTTATTTAAACCTCATTAATGTATTTTTAGAAAAATAGTCCAGGGCCGGCTCATTTCCGTGTGGCTGTCGTAAGGAGCAAAGGACATCGTGAAGCCGGGACCTTCATGGGACTCAGAGCTCGGAGAGGCTGTTCTTACGCTGGTCGTTCTGCTGTCGTTAGCGGTGTGAACTGGGGGGCACAAGGTGGCCAGGTCCGAGCTCCACCCTCGGAGGAAAGTCACACGCTGGAGGGAAAGGGAGGACGGGGCGAGGGGCACGGGATGACCACCACGAGAGGGACAGGGGGAAGAGAAGGAAGGGGACAGAGAGCACAGAGGGGCCTGGCGGGGCCCAACGATACCCTCACTCTCCCGCGAAGCCTGGACTCCCCTGACAGGGGCCCTCCCTGGGCAGGGGACGGAAGCATTGGGGGCCCTGGCTCGGGGGAGGCTGGGAAGCAGAACTAGTCCTCAGACACCTGTCCTGCCTCAGGTACACTCACAGGTCATCAGATCAAAATCCTCCCACGAGGACTTTGCCCCTTATTTCCTGGCCTGAGAGACAGAAGCTGCTCTCTGTTGTTTTCGATGGATCCAACTCAGCTGGATGAGTGAAATTACAGTGTCACCTTTATACCCGGAGCACCCTGCCAGGAGAGGATAATGGAGCAGGTGACACCTGAGAGGGCTGCAGGGCCGGCTGGCAGGTGCCGCCCCCCGCCCCCGGGAGCCGGTGGGGGGCAGGCCGGGCTGCTAGGGGTCCCCCAGGGGCTGTCTGTTCTGAAGGCTCCCTCATTCTCCTCCATGGTCGTGCTGAGCCGGGAGACGAAGCTCCTCACTCCGATAGACCAATAGACTGACAGATCCTTCACGCGGTTAGCATAAAAATGGCGTTTCCACCCAGTTCTGAGCAGATGAGGCCTCGAGGAGCTGTGCGGGGACAGCACAGGCCGAGGGGCCTCATTCCGGACAGTGCCGGGAACGGCGCCCAGAGGGCTGACCAGTCCAGACGGGCTCCATCCTGAGCAGGGCCTGGGAGTTCAGCTCCCACAGGCTCAGGTGCTTGGGGGAAGGGGGGCTGTGCACCCACGTTAGTGAGGAACGGGGTGAGTCACCGTTCGGCAGGGAAGAGAATAAGGGGCTTCGTGGGACGTGTGGACTGTGGCTTCTCAGACTCAGCTTCCTGCTCCGGAACTCGGGCTCCTTGGCCCCTGGCTTCTGGGAACTTACTCGCTTGCTGGAAATCCCTCCTCCGTTGTTCCCTGACAACAAAGACCGGAAACCGCAGGAATTCCTCCCATCACCTGGTGGAGGGCCACACGCCAGCACGACGAGGGCGAGACAGAAGCGGGGCTCGCAGCAGCCGCAGAGAGGGGGGCTGGAAGGGACACGCGCGGCACACAGACCGACATACACTCACCAACACCCGAGGTGTTGTTCTGTTTTGTTTTCAAAATATTCCAGCCAGAAACAAACAAAAAACAAAAATTTGCTTCAAAGGGAGGAGCATCAGCCGGGGACTAAAGCTAACTCAAACCGACCCGACACCCACATCCAGAGTGTCAAAGGTCCCCGCGTCTGACGGCCCTGTCTGCAGAAGCAGGGGACCCTGAAGAATGTGCACATGTGCCATGAAAGGGACTGCCCGAGATGCACCTGCTTTTAAACGGGCCCCGTTGTCACTTGAGGGGTTTTCGGCCTCTTCTGTGACTCTGAAGGTGGAGGACAGACAAGACCCGGTTAACCCCTCCCGCTCCAACACCAAACCCACGGGCTAACAGAGAAGGTGCCGTGCTCGGCGAGGGCCGCCGGACCGGACACCCTTCAGAACCCTCGTGATTACGTGATCGAGACGCAGAGGTGTTTGCAGACCAACTGTGATCCAGGATTTATAAATTCTCAGGGTGGGTGGCTTCGTCTTGGATAAACACTGCTCATTTTCCTTGTATGCAAGACGTTTCATGCGAGTTCAGGGGCAGAGCTGCTGTTTCGGAAACGGGGCATCTGGAGGGTGGGGCTGGGAGTGGACGCAGATAAGTGGGGGGGGGCATGCCTGAACCCCCGTCCACAGGGCAAATGGCACAGCTTGTCACGTAGGTTACTGTCCCCAGGGAGACCCTGCAGCCTCCCCGAGAAAAGCACCCCCTGTGTCCCAAACCGAGACCCCAAGTGTCCAGAGGAGGTCCGAGGCCCCTACTGGCACCCCAGCAGACTCGCCTCCGGGTCCAGAGGCGCCTACCCCGAGTCAGATGTGGGGACCTTCCCAACACCAAGACAGGTGCTGGGGGCTTCTGGTTTACAGCCCATCCGCGGGTTTTCCGCTCCTGAGTGTATACACATATTCAACTGACGCGCGAGGCAGTGTGTCGCGAGTGTGATAACAGGCCTATCGTCACATAATGAGGCATTGTGTTGTAGGTGTATGCTATGTGTCATCCATACAGTATCCTATACATGGTATGTAGTGTATGTACATTAATAATGCTCATGGTGAGGTATCGTCACATGTGCCAGGTAATGTGAGGTAAACCGTCTATGGTATATGTATTAATGCTGATCGTGTGAGGCAATATTATTGAAAATTATTATTATGGTGAGTGTGTGTGCAAGGTGAGTGTGTCTCGTGGCAGGATGGTTGTCATCTGTGTGATATCTGTGGTGCCAATGCGAGTGCTGTGTGCTGCGTGTAGTATGTGGCGATGCAGCAATACGCATGCGTGTGAAATGGTGAGCATCTAACTTATTATCGCGATATGATTGACCATGTGGCAGGTGTGGCATACCATGCGCGTGTATGGGCAATGCTAACGCGTGCATATAGTGTCGTGCTGTGTGTGGTGTGCGTGCATGTGTAGTGTCGTGTGCTGTGTGCGTGTCAGTGCGTGTGTGTGGCAATGCGTGCATGTGTGGTAATGCGTGCTCGTCGGCGTGTGAGATGGCAGAGGTGGCTGTGGACTGGCCAGTCCCAGTGCATTAGGAGCTGATCGTGCTTCTCGAACAGGAGGAGGGACAGAGCTGGTGTGGCCTGCGGACAGAAGCGCCTCCAGATGGCTTTCCGCAGCCAGAAGCAGGGGTAAGTCCTGGTCGGGGGGGCGGGGAAGGAGCAGAAGTCGCTGAGCCCCAGAGGGCCTGGCTGGCTCTCCCCACCTGTAAGACACGAGGCGAGGGCCCCCAGGCGTCCGTAGAGTCAGGGCTTGAGTCAAAGCTCCAGGCCAAAAGGCTGCTGGCGAAGCCCTTAAAGACGGCCCTGGCCGAGCCACAGGGCTGGTTCCTGAAGCTGAAAACCACATGATATCACCTACATGTGGGATATAAACCTAAAAGCAACAAGTGAACAGGACAAACGGAGACTCACGAACATGGACTACAGACTAGTGGTTACCAGAGGGTATGGAGTGGGGGAGGTAGATGGGGTAAAGGGGATCAAATATGTGGTGACAGAAAGAAATCTAACTATGGGGGGTGAATACACAGTGTAAACATATATATGCCTTACTTGTGGAAGGGAAGGAAGGAAGGAAGGAAGGAAGGAAGGAAGGAAGGAAGGAGGGAGGGAGGAGGGAGGGAGGAGGAGGAGGAGGGAGGGAGGGGTGAGGAGAGGAGATGAGCCAGGCTATGTGTGGTTAAGACCAGACCTCGGAGGCACCGGGCCAGAGGGCACTATTTTCCTGTTCCCTTCAGAGCAGACGCTCCCAGCACAGAGCTGGGGCCAAACCGAGCGTCTGTCCCTCTGTGCCCTTTGGCTGGAAATGCAATGGAAAACCATTTACCCCGAATGTCCATACCCAGATCCGCTCACGAAAACAGTATTCTCAGAGTTTATGTATCTTAACCCCAAAAGACCATGACTTTTTAGACATTTTAGCACAAAACATATATAATATGGGAAATAGGCATAAAATATGGAAATAAATGGATTTAAAAAGAATGTCCCTTGAAACGGTGTTCAACACGCATGTGACCTGTGAACCAACTGGAATTCACATGAGCGTGTGAAAACGGTGTGACATGAACCCTAAATATTTAGTGACAAAAACGATGGAAGCTTATATCATCAATCCTTTGCAAAAAATGAGAAGTTTCGGCGCTCGCACACTTAAAAATGACATAAAACCCTACAGAATCATCGTTAGCGTTTTATTTATTAGGATCGTCTCGTTACCATCTGCAGAAAGGAAACAAGCACGATCTTCAGAGTCCTCGCCTGGCCCCTCCAGCCTTTCCCCGTCTCCCGCATCTCGTGTTGGACCCAAGGCACCGCCGTTTTCATAGCCGAAGAGCCGGTTCTGCCCGGCTAGGATGGATGCGGCCGCCACTCACAAGAGCAGCATCTCTGGGCTCTGGTGGGGCCAGCGGGGCTGAGTGGACCCCCGCGGTGCAGCGAAGGCAGCCTGCGGGGGCAGGGACCACAGCAGCCAAGAGGACTCTAAAGGGCTCCCCAACCCATGGGGAAGAAGAGGGGGTCCAGTGGGCAATCTTGGGGGCCCTGCAATCCCTCCCTTCCTTCCTTCATTCGATAAATGTGCGCCGAGGACCTAGAGCGTGCCAACCTCTGTTCCAGGCATTTGGGATTTGTAAACAAACAGACTCCCGCGTGGAGTCTGCCTGCCGTGGGCGGGAGGCGTGCAGGAGAGAGGCAGCGGACGGTGAGCGGAGGGAGGGATGCGTGGATGTGGTCTGTTTTCAAGTGATAAGCACTCTGGAGGGGAAGAAAGAGAGAAGGAAAGATGGGAGGGAGGGCAGGAAGGAAGCGGGGAGGTTGGAAGACAAATGGTAGGGCAGGCAAGGGTCAGGGAGCGCCTGGGCCGGGCGAGTGGGAGGGGGCCGTCGTGGCTGGAAACGGACAGAGGAAATCTCCGAGCAAAGGTCTGCAGGAAGCGAGGGGGTCCCACTTGGAGGCCGGGGCACGTGGGAGATGGTGGCGGCTCGGACAAGGTGGCCGCGAAGGAATAAGAAATCGGTCGTCGGTTTCTGGTAAATTTTGAAGGTAGAGTCAGTGTGATGCCTGTCGAGTGGACCTGGGGTGTGACAGAAATGGGAGTCAAGGATGGCCCCCCGAATCTGTGGTCTGCACAAGGATGAGTGGGGAATTAACTGCGGTAGGGGAGGTGGCAGGGAGAGAGTTGGGGTGGCGGGGCGGGGGCGAGGGGCAAAGGAGCAGAAGTTCCATTTTGATCATGTCGAACCTGAGATTCCTATTCGAAATCCCAGAGGATGGTGAAGGAGGCAGAGGCTTCGGACGGGAGCTGAGGAGGGGCCGAGCGAGCACTCGCGCTGCCAAGCAGTGACCTGGTGGGACCCGCCGGGCTCAGGTAGGATGGAGGACTGAAGCCGGCGACGCTCGGGGGTCGAGAGAACGAGAGGGACAGGGGAGGGGCGCAGAGAATGAGGGGAGCAGTCAGCCCCGGAGCAGATGGAGCAGACGCTGCCGAGGCCTCGGGCCAGACGGAGCCAGAGCCGAGGCCTCACGGACTCCGCCCGTCCCGGGGCTCTGAGCCGGAGGTTATTTTCACGCCCTTGATCATCCTTCCCTGGGCTGTGAAGGCTCATCCCAGGGGTCACACCTAGTTTCCATCAAGGGACTCCGTCAAGTTCACGTCCAGTGTGGTAACCACGGGCTGTCGAGGATATAAGCTTCCTTCTTTTAGCCTTGAGCTTGGAGCACGGCCCGCCGCAGCCCGAAGTGATCACAGAGCCTTAGGAACACTGCGGCCTCCGCACTCCGGAGCGGAGGGCAGGGCGAGCTCGCCACCCAGTCACCACGCTCACACCCACGCCCACGCCCACGAATGGCCCACGGCCAGCTCCCGAGAACGGACGCAGCCCCGTCACGGGGGCAGCGCTGCTGTTCTTACGAAGCAAGGATGCACGGGAGTCTTTTCCTTCAAAACCCAATGAAAGAAAATAATCTGGGAACACCGATGGCGCAAACGCCTGCAGAAGCCCGTGGCCTCCAAATCTCCCTGAATTGCGGGCTGGCTCAGCAACCCCGGCCATGGGGGCCCGCGTCTCCTCCCCTCGCCGTGGGGCGAGGTCCTTCGCGTCGCTGGGTCTCAGCTGCCGCACGTGTGGATTGGGGACGACAGTGCCCACTGCCCACCGTGGCTTAAGGATGAAATGAGATAAAGTGTGTAAGAGCCTGGCATACGGCGGCTGGTAAACAGTAACTATTACGATGGCGATTGTCTGGCTGTCAATGATAAATTTCTACCGGAAGCCCTCCTCCTTCAATCCTCCCCCACCCCCAGGAAGTCCCAAAGACAGGTGCTGACATTGCGGGGTCTGCCCTCCAGGACCAAAACCCCCACTGTTCCGAGGGACGCTAAGGGAGGATGGCCCAGGTAAGAGCGCCCGGTACCGGGGACCGTGGGAGGGGCCGCTGGGGACATCGTCTCCACCCCGACGACCGGAGGGAGCACTGAGGGCCTTTGCTTGTGATTCACAATCTGTGCCTGTGATTTCAAAACGAACCATCCCATGGCCCCCTGTACACAGGTCTGCGTTCTGCTCGTCGCCCCAAGGGAGAATTTTCACGAGGTGACCTTCCTTGTCAGGTGCTTTCTTGTTGACCTTGGACTCGGCCCCCACCCACCCGAGGGAGAGAAGCCCCAGCCTCAGAGAAAAAGCAAAGAAACTCCACCCTCCAAGCCAAACTGAGTCCAAAGCTGGTCCCAGCGACTCATGCAGCTCTCTAGAGGAGAGTTTGTCCTGCCCCCCCGCCCGCCTCCCCCAGGCCACAGGGAGGTGGGTCACTACCTAGGGCTTACAGGACTCCCCGGGCACAGGCTTTTTGCTAGACGGGCAGGGCTGGTACCCCACACCCAGAATGGTGCACAGAAAGAGTTTCCAGCGCGTCGTTTTAAGGCCATAACTGAAGTCTTGGGCTTTTAAATTAAAAAACTATTAAATATGGTTGACTCTACATTTTCCTATCATCAGTAATAACGACCGTCATTCATGAAAATAAAAGCTAGTCCCTATTAAGCGCTAATGTGCCAGCTCCGTGTAAGGCAATTGCACGCGTCCTGCCTTAACTTCACAGCGGCCGGCGGGGTGGGCTTCACGTCCCATTTTACAGACGAGAAAGCTGAGGCGGGAAACAGCAGGAGAATCTTTTCCAAATCAGCCTCCCCCCACCCCCCTCCGCTGTCATCCGATGCAGCCCACCCTCCCCCGACCGAAAGAGCCTGGTGAAATGGTCTGGGATTTCGGTTCGTTGATACGTGATTTTTTTTTTTTTTACATCCATCTTGCGCCGTCATCGCTGGAGCCAATAGGAGTTTGGTGTCGCCCCAAAAGTAGGGGGGAGGGAGAGGAATAAGGACAGCGGAAACGGGGAGGTGGCCCTTTCCTTCTGTTCCACCTCAGAGGGCAGCGAAGAACCACAGGCCATTGAGATGTCATAGTTTCATGAAAAGCATGTTTCAGAAAGACAGAGAATGCCCCAAGGAGGCGCATGGTCTCGGCACTGTAACTGTCACAAAAAGGCCACACACACACACACACACAAACAAGAAGGCCCGGAAGGGCATAAAGGGCCCAGAGGCGGGAATGTCTGTCTTATGCGTGGGCCGTGTGGCTGGTTCCCAAGGCATTCCTGGGTCATTCCGAGCGACACCGGGCTGCTGTATGACCGCCCAGTGCGCATGTGCGCACCCAGAATTCTACCGCCGCTGTGGGGTTCTTTGGGTGGTCTGTAGGCTGAGCCCCTGTTCCTTTGTTCCCCCGGTGGCTAACAAGACCTCCGTCTCGAGAACCCTTTCTTCGTATCGACAGCTGTTCAGATTCGATGCTGTTTCCTTCTCATCGTCGCTGATTCTCGCGGGCTGCACGTCCCTTTTCTGAAATCCCTCCTTCTGATGCATTTCATTCTCATTTGGCCGGAGTGTTTCCCGAGCAGGATCTGCTTCAGAAACAGCAGGTTTCTGTACACGGTGCTTGACGCGCTCCCGCAGGAAAGACAGAACTTTGGGACTAATTCCTTTCACCCGCGGAGGGTGGTTCCCCTGTCTTCTGCCACAGAGTCTTCTGGAGACCAGCCCGTGCCAGCTGGACACACACTGAAACATCGTTTTTCTCTCTATCCTCAGAATTCTCAAGTGCCCTTTAAAATAATCCCATCCAGCGTCGGGGGAGCGTTTTCGAACCCACGTCTTCAGCTCAAGGAAAACTTCTCGTCTCTTTGATTGATGCTTCATCTCCCCTATTCCCGCCCTCCCTGCCCTGAGCCCGTGACAGGAAAAAAGATCTGATTCCTCTTGGTCATAAATAGAAAGTTCCCACCTCTTTGCCTCTGCCCCGGGCTCGCAAGTCTTCCCCGAATTACACGGAGCCGAGTTCACGGCGTCGGATCTTAGCTCTGTCCCCTCTGCCATTTACTGCCCTGAGTATTTCTTCCGTTCTCAGAAATTATGTTTTCTATCTCCAAGAATTCTTTCTTGAGCTCTAATTGCTCCCTTTTTTTTTTTTAACCAAAAAAAAAAAGTTCTTATTTCCTTAATTTAGTAGCTTCTGAAGTTTTCCTGAGGGGAAAAAAATGCTAGGACTCTATATTAAGTTCCCCACTGCGCGCCTGGCTCAGGGGGGCTCCGTAAGCTGCCGGGTCTCCTCAGGAGGCTGAGACCCGCTCCTTGTCTGCACATGTTTGTAGGTAAAAGCCGAGGCTGATGAATTTGGTAGCGAGTGTGGGCTCTCTCTGCAACCAGTTTAGTGGGGGTCTTTGGGAGAGAGTCGAGAGTGGAATTGGGGGGGCGGGGTCAGCCGACACGCTTCCCCCTGGGGCTGGTGCACAGGGCTAAGAACCAGCCGGCAGGGGGTGGCCGCCCTTTAGAGCCAGGTGGGGGGGCGGCTGCCACGGGCCTTGGTGTGCAGGCCAGCGCTGCAGGTCACTGTGCGTGCTGCTCTGGAGGGGCTCCCTGCGGATTTTCGTGCGTGCTTGGGCCCAGGAATGCAGGCTTGCCCACGCATACCCCCAGTCTCTCTGTGAGGGGTCAAAGGGAGGACGGGAGAAGCCCACACAGGGGTCGGCAATCTGGGCGTTCCACTGATGCCCAGAGCCCTCCTCCCACCGTCTTTATGGTGGCCTCCTAAGGGATGTGCACGTGGGTTCCAGGTCCCGGCTACCCACTGAGGGCCCTGCTGGACCAGACGTAGCAGGCCGCCCATGGCGGGCAACAAAAGGTCAAAGGCCATGGCTGGCTGCTCTACATACAGACAGGGCCCTGCTCCATCATCTGTCCCGTGAGGTCCCTTGTTTCCCCGCCCCCTCCCCGACCCCCACCAGGAAGATCCACTAGGAGCCTCTGCACCCTGAGCTCAGGTGGGGTTCTGTGCCCCGAGCTTGACGGGGGGTTGGTTTTGGGGGCTCACACTGCTTCTTTCTCCGGGGGGGATAAAACGGGTCTGACTGAAACTGGACCAGCCAGCGCTCTGAACCCCCATGGAGCACAGGAATCCCGGGGGAGGGGCTGTGCCAGCGCAGCCTCCCAGGGGCCCCCACGGCCAGCCGGCGACTTGCATTTCCTCCTGCCCTTTCGTCCTCATGTTTTTCCTTCCCTCCTTCCCTCCTTCGCTCTTTTGCTATTTTCCCCCAAGAGACTCATAAACCCACACAAAGCACAGTCCATTCTCCCCATGGCCCCTGTCAAATCAGACGCCCTTGCTCGCTGCTATCCACCCTCCTGCAGCCTTCAGCCAGGAAAGGGAAGCGAGAAGCCTCTCGGGCGGCGACCAGAATAAACGCAGCACTTTAAAGAAGACGCCCATGCAGCCAGACGAGCCCGCCTGCGGCCAGCAACCCACTTCGGATGTCCACGCTGCCTGCGCTGGCACTAATGTGGATGACGAGGATGATGCAGACTCCAGAAGGGGGATCAATATGGAAACCTGACCGATGACTCTCAGTGTCTGGGATGAGAAGTGGGAGCTATTTGTGCCGTTACGTTCGGTCCAAGCCCCGGAACGGAGCAGGGAGAGTGGCACCCCCAAACCCCAGATGCACTCAGCTGAGGGGCAGGCCTCACACCCACTCCCACCACTCGGCAAGCATCACCTCTGCGCCTCGGTTTCTGTCTGAAAAGTGGGCACACTGACGGCCATTATTAGGATTACGTATTTCACTGAGAACACTGCCTGTCACATCCCCCACCGACCCATATTGTTTTGAAACGAGATTCATTTCATTCACAAACATTGTAGCATGTGTCTCCACTAGATACAAACCCTTAAGTGTGTACACGTGTGCGCGCGCGCACACACACACACACACACACACACACACACACACAAAAGATACCATTATTACATTTAAAATTATTAAGGATAATTCCATAACATCGTCTAACCAGAGTTCAAATTTCTCTCGTTGCCCCGTAACTAACTTTTTCATTTTCTTCAGCTCAGACTCCAAATAAGGGTCTCTATGCTGTGATCGATTGATAAGGGTCTTGGAACTCAGGAGATCTGGAACAGGGGTTGGCAAACTTTGGCAATAAAAGGGTAGACAGTAAATAATTTAGGTTTAGAGAGACATGAGGTCTCTGTTCCAACTACTTAAACAAATGGGTATGGCTGCGTTTCAATAAAGCTATATTCACATAATAGGCGTCATGCCAGGTTCGGCCCCCAGGACGCGGCTGCCAGCCGTGGCGTGGTGCGGAGGCTTCGGCAGACTCACGTGGACATCCATCTTCACGCTGGGCCATCTCTCTCCTTTCGTGTGTGATATTGTCAGCCCTGTCCGTGTGCTCAATGCCCAGATCCCTTCACTCGCTGCGGGGTGTGACTGGAAATATTCTAATTGCATCTTGCGTTCTTCGTGTATTAGCTGCAGTAATTCTATAAAGAGAAAGTTCCCCTCATCAATTATTTGGTTACACTGAGGGATAGTTTGCACGAGAAAGTCAAGAGAATAAATGCTCGGTTCTTTTCCTTTCTCTGACCGTTTTTAAAAATGAATTGGGTTCCTTAACGTTCTTCAGAGGTAATGAATGCCCCTTTGAAAGGAACGTAATGAGCGAATAGGTTTAAGCATAACCGAGGTCTTTGAGCAATTGCGGTCTCTGCTTTTAATGCCGTTTAAACCATCCCGGCTCTGCCCCAGTTCTGGATCTCTGGCCCTAAGGATATACCCGCTTTCCTGCACCAAGAGCTGTTCCAGGCTCCCCGGGTGGAGCGTCTGCCCCAGGCCCGCGAGGCTCCTTCTCCAAGAGCCCTGGCTTAGAGGGGAGTGGGGTTTAGAAACCCTAATTTGGGCAGGAGAGATGCTCGTGGTTTCTAGGCCTTTTTAGTTAACGCAGAGGGGAAGAGACTTTTAAATACGAAAGACCTCACTCAGCAATACTCGCTGAGGTTTCTAAATCAAGGCGGGATCCCTGGGACACCCAACCTCTTCGTCCCGGCACCTGCGTCTCGTCTCTCCCAGGCTCCAATTCCCGTTTTCCCTGGGGAGCTTTTAAACCTAGCAATTCTGGAGCCTCCCCAGACCCGCGGAAGAGGGGGCCTCTAGGGAAAGGGGCAGGCACATCCCCAGGGTGATTCCGATGCAGAGGGAGGAGGTTGAGATAAGAAATGCAGGCGGCACTTTCTAGAAGTGTGGACTTTAAGGGGAGGGAGATATGGGCCGAGAACCCACGGAAGGCAGGACCACGACGGGTTAAAAAAGAGAGAGAAGTAGGAGCTGGAAGCACGTCTTTAAGTCCCGGAGAAGGAGCCAGGAGGCAGGTGGGAAATGGGGCCGCAGCGGGGTTGATGAGCCTCCGCTGGGCTGCAGGCGGCCGAGCCCCGGCCGCAAGGGGGGTGCCCCTTGATCTAGTCCGTGGGGGTTGAAAACACCACTTCTTTCCCCACCTTCTAAGTTCTTCTAGCTGGTCTAATAATCAAATTACCAGAGACAGATTAAGAGGAGAAAACCGAATGTTAATACACGGGCATGGGGAATTCGCGTAAGCATAAACTTCCCAAGACAGTGCGGCAGCGCTGGGTGTATATAATATCTACGACGTTATATAGATGACATTTTTTGAACAAAGGAGAAAAGACGTGGGTGGGGAAAGGGGTCTGAGCCTTCAGAAGCGAGAATGGGCCATTTACAGCACCAGGCGGGGACATTCTCGCCCAGCAACGCAGAAACAGTGGGACATGGAGCACCGGTGTGGGGGTGTGGAGGTGTGGGGGTGCCCACAGGCTCTTCCTGTCTAAAGCTGAAGTGATTCGCTAAGGTCCCCTTCCTGGAGCAGGTTTTTCTCGCAGAATCTCCTGGGCAGGAAAGAGGGGAGGGTCAGAGGCTCTCACTGAGTCTTTTGTTTCTTAAAAACCAGCTTAAAAACCAATAGCCCTAAAGGGCACAGTTTTTGAGGGGTGGGTGGCCAAACTTGGGCTCCTTTCCTCTGCAAACTGAAGCGTCACCGTTTTTTTTTTTGGTTTGTTTTTTTTGTTTTTGCTTTTGTCTCACAGTTATGGCCATAACGCCCGAGACACAGGACTCACTATACCCTGACGATAAGTTAAGATACGCAGGTAGAAACCAAAGAACCGCTGTACAAAAGAACAGTTCTCCAAGGGGCTCTTCGCGGAAAACCATCTTCATGATAATACCCTTTCCATGCTCGTTCTCCCCCGCCTGTTGGAGAGAACTTTCTAGAGGCTTCCTATCAGACCGAATGCAGAAGCAGATATGAGAATCCAGCTGCCTTGTATTAAGCCAGCTAGAGATTTGCAAAAATGTGAAAGGGCGTCATTCTTCTCAGTAACTTTTGGGAAAAATACAGTTTTCGTTAAAATGTGATTTATGTTGCTGTGTAACAGGTTCATTGCTTTTTTTTTTTAATGAATTGTTACATAGTGTTAAAATTTCTGTTTTATTTCCTAACACATGGTAACTATTAATAGCTGTGATCCACCTAAACAAAGGCTCTTTGGGGTCCTCGACTCCACCTAAACAAAGGCTCTTTGGGGTCCTCGACGCCACCTAAACAAAGGCTCTTTGGGATCCTCGACTTTTGAGTATAAACGGGTCCTGGGAACACAAGTCTGAGAACTGCTGGTGTCACAGGAAGTCAGAGCTGGCAGTCGGAGCCAGCGAACACCAGCAGACACAGTGAGGACAGTGTCTCAGGCCACACGCCATGGACCTCTGGGAGAAAACCCTGGCTGGTTCCTTGGGCTGGAGGTGAGACCCCTCCTCACCTTCCGGAATGTGCTGGATGCTGACCTCGCACCTTGCAAGGGGGGCCGGCCCATGTCACCGCAGGTGGGCTTAGGTCTCCCAGAGTGACCCAAGGGAGTGTGTGGCTGAAAACGGGCACTGGCAGAGGCAGGAGTGGGGAGGGGCAGAGGGAGGGAGAATGGAGGAGGGGGGCTATGGGTGCAGTGAGGGAAGATGGGCCAGTCTGAAGAGCATGTGGGGTGCCGTCCGGGAGCGAGGGGTTCACCTTCTCTCCCTCCCCCCTGCATTGCCTGCAAGACTATGGGGCGTGGCCTCTTTCTCGGAGAAGCGCCTCGAGGCTGATATGAAGGAAATCGGGTGTCCCGTGGGAAGACAGCCACATACGATTGCCATGAAAACACCTGGACAGTCAAATTGTTTCCCAGATCCGGCCAGCGCCAGAGCAGGAACCCGAGTAGGAATCAACCCCAAGACATGCAGAAAGATGGAGCCGACCCAGGGCCGGCCATCGGGAGCTGCCTGTCAAGTCATTTCAGCGTGCCTCATTTTCTGATGAGACAGCGCTGCCATCCATTAAAACTACACAGGTTCCTCTGTGACTAGATCGTCATGCAGCAGCTTCCCCGCAAACCCAACCCACCCTCTTCAAGAAAAACCTCCCACAGACTCACACTAGATGGAGCCAGGAGTTTCATGAAGGACAAACCTTAATTAGACTTGGTTTTCTAAAATTTCCCTTGTGGTTTTTAATTATTAGAGAAAGCAAATGTCTCCGACGTTGAACTCATTGGTCTCGTAGTTTCTTTGTCCATGTCCTTAATACATTCCACTGCTTTTAAGAAGGTTACATTCTTCCTAGCGCTGTCTGGATGGCTTTTTGGACCCAAGACTGGACACTGAGGCGGATAAATAATTTTTCTTTTTTTAGTTACACTTTCTCTACAACCTTGGTCTTGAAACGTGAATATAGGAGCCCAGGGCTCTGGAGTAACTATGCAGATTTATGGGTAATCTCCACCTAGGTGCTCTCAAGGGACCCAACGAGGCCTTTCTCTGTGTGACCGGGAGGGGGGCTGTTAAATTCGGCATACAGTTTGGGGAAAATGTGATTTATCATGAAAGTCACCTAAAAATCAATACAGCTGACGCTCTCTGACATAAGGGATAAAAATCAAATCTCAAGCAGAAGTAGCTGGAAATTACAGTGAGGCGCGAACAGCCTCTCTCCTGTTTGAAGATAGGGCGTTTTTTGCCTTTTTTTTTTGGAGACAGCCAACAATTCAGCTGGAGGAGGTAGAAAGGTGCTTCTACTCCTTGTTTCAGTGAAAATCGATGGACTTAGCTTGTGTCATGATCCTCCCCGCGTTTAGAACCTAAAGTAAAATAACTCCCATTGCCAGAATCGCTGAGCGCATTTCTGCGATGCTGCTTTTCCACCGCTAAGCAAGTATTCATTAGATCATCCTCCGCCTAGACCTGGCTCGGTGTGTGGGGGACGGGAGCCGAGGGTGCAGCCGTGCAGACCCGGGACCCCTGAATTGGCAGGGTGACCGCAACTCGCTAGGCGGGCTGCGGGCGGCGAGGGAGCCGCCGCCAGCAGCGCGGCGTGTGCGTCGCGGGCGCCAGGGGAGGATCGGGGCTCAGGCAGCCGCGACCGCAGCCACGCCCCCCGCCCCCCCACCCCGCCCCCGGACTTCTACGGAGAAGTCCCCCCAGCTCTCGCGTGCTCGCCCGCCTCCTCGGACCTCTGCACAATCTCCCCGAGGCCCAAGTGGGGACGGGGAAGGGGGGCGGGCGGGAGCGGGGCGGCGGCGGCGGCGGCGGCGGCGGCGGGGGCGGCGCGCGGGAAATGCCCGGCAGCTGCCAGACGCCGGCGGCCCAAGGGCGGCAGCGAGGCGCTGGCGAGGGGCGGCGCAGGCTCGCCGGCTCCTGGCGATGCTCGCGGCTGTACTGACCCCCCACCCGCCTGTCGGACCCCCGAGTCGCCCCCGGCAGCCCCCGCCGCGGCGGGGCCCGAGGACACCGGCGGGGCCCCCCCATGCGCGCGCGCGCGCGGCCGTGGGGGGCCGTCCGGGCAGCCCCCGCTTTCCTTTAAGGGTTCTCGAACTTTCCCCCCCGGTATCAGATGCGCCTCGTCACATCCGTTGGCCGCGGCCAGCGGGGCGCATTCCGAGGAAACGCGGGACTCGGGAAAGAGGCGCGGGCCCAGACCCGCGAGGGGGTGCGGGGCGGGCGGGCGCGCGCGGACCGGGGCGGACCCCGCGCCCCGCTTTGCCCTTGGCCGTGGGGGAGGGGCCGGCCCTTGCGGGGCGGCCGTCGCCCGCCAGAGGGGGCAGCGGCGACCAACTTGCTCAACTTGGCGGCGCGCGCTGGGGCGGCTCCGGCGCCTCCGTCCCTCCCCCGAGCCGCCTCCCGCCCGCCGCCGGCCGGTGCGCCCCCAGCCCGGCCCCGCAGCCCCGCAGCCCCGCAGCCCCGCGCCGCGCCGAGCCGCCGGGCGCCGCCGCCGGACGGGACAGCACGGGCCGGGCCGGGCGCGTGCCCCGGGCGCCGCCGCCGGCATGGGCGCGCTGGCCCGGGCGCTGCTGCCGCCGCTGCTGGCCCAGTGGCTCCTGTGCGCCGCCGCGGCGCTGGCCTCGGCGCCCTTCACGCTGCCCCTCCGCGTGGCCGCGGCCACAGGCCGCGGGGCTGCGCCCACCCCCGGGCCCGGGCCCCCCACCGAGCCCCGCGCCGACGGCCTGGCGTTCGCCCTGGAGCCCGCCGCGGGCGCGGCCAACTTCTTGGCCATGGTGGACAACCTGCAGGGGGACTCCGGCCGCGGCTACTACCTGGAGGTGCTGATCGGGACCCCCCCGCAGAAGGTAGGTGGGTGGGCGCCCGCTCGTCCTCCGGGGCCCCTCCGTCGCCGGCGGCGCCTCCGCACGGTTTAGCGCGCCCCCAAAGCAGGTTTGGGGGAGGGCGACGCAAAGCGCTGCGCCGGGCCGGGAGCGGTCGCTCGGGGGCGCGGGGCGGCTGCCGCCCTGCCTGGGGGCCAGCTCGGGGGGCGGGGGCACATGCTTCACGACTTGTTTGCTCCCTGCCCGTGCGGCGGGGCGGCGACGGGGGACCTGTAACTTGCCTCTCGGGGGCTTTCCGTGTGACGGGAGACGCCTCCTTCCGGAGACGGTGCGCTGGGCCGGGGGCGCGCGCTCTTCTTCCCGGGGAGTCACCTGGTGTTACGATTCTCCCTTCGCCCCCTCCCCGCCCCCCTGCTGTCTCATGGCTGGGCGGGCTGGTGGCCTGCCTCCCGGGACGCAGCTCAGCCCACGGCAGCCGGGTCCGAGGGCGAGCCGCCCGGGGAGGGAGCTGCTTTCCTCTCGGGATGGAGCTAGTCGGCTCGCTGCTGGCCGCTCCAGCTGCCGGTCCCTCCGCACCGAGTGAAATGTCTGAACACGTGTGTGCGTGAAACTATTCAGTGCGGTAAAGCCGCTGCGATGACAGGCTGAGCGAGGCTCCTGGGCACCGAGGGGTCCCCCAGGGCAAAATAAAATCAGACCGTTTTCTTGTTCTCTTATTATGATTTTCATTTATTAGCACATTTTCCCCCCCGTAGGGAGAAACAAATGTCCCCAGGCTCAATAATCTTAAGAAAAACAAAATCCCAGAAGTCGGTTTGGCCCACCGCCTCCCTCTTTCCAAACTGCCTGATCTCGGTGTGATCTGCGGTCAGGTTTCCCTTATCAGCTGAACATACTGTCTGCAGATACTTTATTTTTACGTTGTCATTTGGGTTTTAATTCAGCTCTGGTTCCCCCATAAATAGAACAGACTCATGACTTTGGTGTAATTCTAATTAAATTATTCAAGACTTTCTTAAGAGGAAAGACATGCCATGCTAATTCTTTTTTTTAAAAAAAAGAAACTCTACTGAATAACTTCTATACTAGTTTAATTAGTTAAAAAAAAAAACATCAAAAATGTATTGTGCTCAGAACTTTGATTCTAACAGCTTTCCATCTCCGTGTTGTCTCTGCCATCTCCAGGGTGGGTGGTGGATGGTGGCTGGAGGCCAGTGGGGGGGGAGGGGCTGAGGCCGTGCTGGAGGGGTGGGGGGGTGCGGGAGAGTCAGCTGAGGAGGCTTAACTGGACCACAGGATGTTGAGGCTACTGAAAGCCACCACGTGGGAACACATGCTGCTGGTGAGAACCTCATGTGTTTTCCCTTTCACAAGATTTCACGAGATACTGAGGATGAACGTCTTTTGTGGCCTAAGGAACACGCCCTAGACGTGATGAAGGAAAGCTCTCCTTCCCTTTGGAGTGGGAGGGACTAGTCTACAAAAGCAAAGTGCATTTGGGCTGCCGAGCAGGAAGGAGTTCTGATGCCGAAGAGAGAGAGGGAAAAAAGCCTGAAGGACTAGAAAATGTTTCTCTCGTGCTCGCAAAAACAAACCCAAAACGCCTTTCATAAATAATAGCTTGTCTTTATTAATTAATTCAGTGACCTTTACTTTAAAACGAGGAGTTTAATTAACAGGACTGTACTGAGTACCCAATGCTTGTATCTTTACCTTGGCAAAAGAAGTAGATCATTCAAGGTTATTTCTCAGTTAAACATTCTCGTATTTCCAGGAGGGAAGGCTGTTGGTAACCATCCAGATTTAATTTTTACATTTGACAGGAAATGAAACATTCTGTCTCCTTCTTGGCCTGATTTAGTAATAAGCTGCTTTATAGCAGAACCGTGTTTGTGTACGATCCCTCCGAATGCCTACTGCAAACTCTCCGGTGTTAGTGACAGGACATCGCCTTCGTTTCTTCCCCGTCACCCTGTAAAATGTCCCTGACCACCAGTAGGGTGTTTGCAGCGGGCCCCGGGGGCCGCCAGCCTTGGGGTGACTTCTGAACCAAGAATGAGTTTCCCTTCCCAGTTCATGGCCAAGAGTCATGCATTAATTCTCTGATCATCCTCCGAAGCCAAAACAAAAACTTGCTTAGGTGGACAGAAAAAGTGGAGCTGTGAATTCAAGCAATAAATAACCGAGAATTTTCTGAGAATTCAGTAATGGTCACAGATCGGGGGCTCCCCTTCTGGCAAGCTCTGTCCCTGGGGGTCTTCACAAGTACCTCATCTTATACCCATTTAGGGGATGGGTATAAGATGAAGCTTGGAGAGGTTGAAGGACTTGCCCAAGGCAACAGGACACGAAAGAGAAAGAGCCAGAAATTGAACCCAGGCAGCTGGACTCGAGAAGCCGGGATCTGAAGCACCCAGAGATACCTGCTCCTCCCCCTCCCTGCCTCCTGGCCTCTCTCCTTCAGGCCTCACCCAACCCTTTCCAGCCAGAGGGCCCCGACCTTACCTCAAGGTGTTAGCGACTTGATGGGTGACCACAGCCAGATTGTCTCTTCCATCACCCCCACATCTCGTTCGGGGCATGGAGAGGAAGAGAGAAAGTTCCACAGAAACCAGAGCTCCGTTCTCCACAGGAAAGCCAGTCGTCAGATGTGTGCTCCTTCCCCGAGCGCTTTAATCAAGGACCAGGGTCCCTCACTCTGCCTGCCACTGTTCACGGCATCACAGGCACCCGGCCCGAAGCTGGGCGAGAGCAGGACCACGTTGGCATGGAGATGAGGCCTGGGTGTCTCGTACCATTATGCCTCTACTTTCTCACAGTATAGAACCAGCATCTGCTTGAACCTTGCAATTTGGTCTTCTTAATAATAATAATGGTGTTCTAAAGTGATTATAATTACAGTCATTTCCATTATAAAAAAAGACTTTTGTGCTAACACAATAAATCCGACTGAAGATGCTAAAGGTCTGGGCCTATATACCCTGTAATGGCTTCAGAAAGGTTTGGGTGGTTTCTGTTGAAAGAGTTTCTGTCATCTCCGCTAATATGGATAAAACAACCAAATGACTTTCATATTTAAACATTCGAATGTAAAAAAACCGAGGGACTCCCATGTTAATCACGGTGCATTAGCTCGATTATCACTTGTTAGTACCCGATTTTTTGGAAGCCTTTGGCTTGAAAACAGGAGCGAAGCCCATGCAATTTGAAACTTTGTCTTTGTCAGTCCAGATGCAGCACACCAGACGTGGTGAACTGTTAAGCACGCTGAAAAAGATAACTGGGTTTAAAAGAATAAGAAAGTCGAAGCCGGCTTGAGAGAAAGAATCCGACATCAGAGGCCCCGTTAGAGGGGACGGCGAAAGGTCACCGCAAGACGTCCGCTCAGAACGGCTTGGAGTGACAGAGCCCGAGAAGTCCCTAGCCACCGTGGTATTCCTCGCTCACCTTTATGTCAGAGGTTTTGGGTGTCGGGCGCCACGCTCAGAGTTTTGCGCAGATCCCCTCATGTAATCCTCACGACAGCCCTGTGAAATGCCTGCGATTATTTGACTTAATTCTCAGCGGGGGGGAAACTGCTCACTCAGGCCACGGTGTCAAAGGCCACACGGGTGAGTGGCAGAGCTGGGCTGGCCATCAGGCCCGCCCCATTCCACAGGCTGAGCCCTGCGCCTCTGCCCAGCGGGCGCACGTGGGCTTTTTGACGCACCCGCCTTCGTTAGTCTGTGGGTGGCGTGGGTGTGGTCAGAAGCATCCCGACTGCTCGCGGGGTCCTGGGTGCTGGTCGCGCTACGCACGTGACCACGGTCGGGGGCTTTTTTTTCTCATCGGTTGATGACCCTCGAGCTCTTAGTTTCCTGGGGCTGCTGTAATAAGTCGCTACAAACCAGGTGACTTAAAACAGCCAGACATGCCTTGTCCCACAGTTCTGGAGGCCAGAAGTCCCACAGCAAGGTGTGGCCAGGGCCTCGCTCCCGCTGGGGCTCCAGGAGGGGGTCCTGCCGGCCTCCAGCTCCCGGTGCCACCGGCAGTGGGTGGTGGTCCTTGGCTCTCAGCTGCCTCTCTCAGCCTCTGCCTCCATCTTCACGTGACTTTCTCCGGCCACGTGCGTCGCTGTCCAAATTTACTTCTTCTTACGAGGACACTAGTCCCTGGATTAGGCTCCCCCCCGATCCAGTCTGGCCTCGTCTTAGCTTGATTACCTCTGCAAAGACAGGTACTGGGGTTTAGGATTTCAGCATGTCTTTTGGGGGGGTGTAGTTTAATGCACAACAAGTTCATTCTAAGCTTATCGTTCTGTGGATGTTTTTTTTAATTCTATCTCATCTTTTCATTGGCAATAATTTTAATTTGGAATTCAGATATAATTTTCGTTAAAGGCAGTGGCAAACGGTGGTTTTGGTGTTGTGTTGACACAGAATATGTGACAAGATCACGCCCTAGGGCAGCGGTCCCCAACCCCTGGGGCTGTGGACTGGGACCAATACTGGTCCGTGGCCTGTTAGGAACCGGGCTGCACAGCAGGAGGGGAGCAGCTGGCGAGTGAATGGAGCTTCAGCTGTATCTGCAGCCGCTGCCCAGCGCTGGCATCACCGCCTCAGCTCCGCCTAGGATTATCGGGCGTTAGATGCTCATAAGAGCCCCGGTCCCTGGTGCCACAAAGGTCGGGGACCGCTGCCCTAGGGGACAGGGTGGTGGACAGAGAAGGGGAGGGTTTCGGATTCTTTCCTGGATTTCTGTTGTCAGTTTCCTCGATGCAGAGCAATCGCTTACGCGTTTAAAACATCCCTTGTCGTATCGCGTGGATTCTAGAATTGCTAGACCTCCTGTGCGACGTGGGAAAAGCAACGTGCAGAAGCCCAGACCACTGGCGCTGGCGTTTGCAGACCAGTGACTGACAGTCAGGCTGGGCCCGCAGACACGGGAGGCGCGAGCGCTCGCACTTCTTGTTCGAGAGGCTTCGAAAGGCGTCCGTCGTCGACCCGTTTGCCTCAGACACATCAACATGAAATGCGAGCCTTTTCTTCCCGAGCATTCCTCCTGCCACACCCAGCCCCGTCTTGCCTCCTGTCTGATTTCCTCTGGGCTTCCTGTTTTCTCCTAGAAGGATTGCTGACCGGCCCCCCTCCACCCACCGAGCTAAAAACCGAAAGGGACGGGTTAGGGTGAGCGGCTGCGTTCGCGATTTCTCGTCTGCGGCCGTCCGCCGCTGTGCTGGACGCGAGGAGACCGGCTTCGCGTTGCCATTTCCCGTCCCCGTGCTGTCTGGCGGTGCGCCTCGGGGTGTATTGTGTATCTCAGACACTGAATGGAGCAGGTCAAGCCCTTGGCCCCTGGATTCAGGGGCCCCTAGGTGAGGGTGGGGTTGGTGGCTCTGACTTGTCCCAGCCCCGTGCAGAGTGCAGCAGGGTAGGCGGTGGGTCCTGGGGGGTGGTGACCAGACGCCCTCCCTTCCACCTGCGAGCTCCTTTCACAGCGAACAGTGGGCCTTCTGCCCGCACTTGGCGCCACCACCATCTGTCACAGATTCCTCTTCACACTCACTCTGTTCTGCTCACCCAGCCTGGACTGGATGTTGATATTGGGGATCACTGAATATTAGTGACAAGGATACCCCCTAGAGAACAGGACGCACCTGTGAGGCAGGCGCGGGGCCCACCTCGGCCTCGGCCCCGACACGGTCACGCGGGATGCGCGTTGGGACACCCGTCCCTTTCTGGGCTTGTGTCCCGGGCTGTGGAGAACGTGCATGGGGCACCGTCGGATGTCCTGTCGCTTCACCCCGCCTTCGTCCCCTCCTGGCCCGTAGGGACCAGTTGTTTCGCCTCTTGCTGCTCAATTTAAAAAAGCATACTTTTTTGCTCCTGGAACTCTCAAAGAGGAAAAAAATACTCTGTGGTGCTGACATACTCACATTAAGGGAACAAAATTAGTAGGTTTGTTTTTGAGTCGATGCCTACTTAATCCAACACAGGTCTCGGGTGGATGTTTGGGGTTTTCATCACTCAACACATCACATACCTGCACCTAGAAATACACGCTCTTGACGCTGCCATTTTTGGAGGATGAAAGGGACTGTCTGCAGAGTGGAGTGGGTGACGCCAGGGGCCAGCAGCGTCCCTCCAGGGGTTTGCAGAGGGCAGGCGGAAGCCTCTCCTTCCGTTTCACACTAGACGGAGGGTGGCAGAGGGGGACAGTTTATTCCTGGCCGCCCGAGGACAGCCCCGCTCCCGCTGCACAGCTCCAGCTCCTCCCAAACCTGGCAGGAAAATGGCCTTACTTGGCAGCGGTCTGTCAGCCCTGCAAAGCCCTTGCCGGAAGCCAAAGGAAACAGCCTGCAAAGCAGCCCCCTCACAAGGGGGTGCCGTGGGGAGAAAGGTGGAACGGGCTGAGTCAGAAACTCTTCCTGGGAGCAGAGAGGGTGGAACATTCTGCCCTGACCCCTGGGCCTGGTGTGGATATGTTGCTGGAACAGAAGCTGCTTCTTAGGGGAGTGGGGGCACCCAGTGGGGCACCCAGAGCCCTTCCCAGTGCACCAGCTGCTTCTGGAGAAATTCACATGCTTTTTCCAATCGGACAAGCCACTGGGGAGCAGGCAGACCTGTGTGGTTTGCGCAGACATTTGGGAACGAGGTGTTGGGATGCCGCCCCCAGGTGTGCTGCTCAGTGCTGGGAGCAAGTGCTTCCGAGAGCCTCAGTGACCGAGGCTGTAAATTAGGTGACTTGGCCAGGGGGCCCACAGTCCCTTCGACAAGCCCTGACAGTCCGTAATTATAATTAACCCGTTTTATTTGTGAGAAAAACGCAGAATCCGGTTTGTGCTGGGGAGAGGGGGGGAGCGGACGCTGCTGGCTCCCAGGCCCCAAGGGGCTCTGCCAAACCCTGTGGGAAGAGCTCAGAGCGCCTTACGGAGCCGCTTAAAAGCACAGATTCGCAGGACCTCATCCTGACTTACCAGGTGAGACCGGCTGCACTGGGGCCTCGGAAGCTGCATTCGTCCCCCCGCAGAGGCCAGACCCTCCTCTGCCGGAGGTTCTCTGTGCGGAGTGCATGTGCTCCCCATCTTCCTCCACGCAGCCGTTTGGTTCGATGTTTCTCTGCCCTTCGAACGTCTCTGCGTGGAGGAGATTGTGTTCTCGAAGCTTCCGCGTGCTGCCAAGTTGACGACGTGAGGGCCTGCGTCTGCTGGTGGGAGATCGCCCCCCAAGAGCCATGCTGCTCAAAGTCTCTGTGCCGACGGTGTCCTTTTAAATGCCCAGTCCGTCACGGAGCAATAATTTGTAAATCAATAAACATGAGCCGGTAGGAAAACAAGATGAAAAAATTAAAAAGACACGTGAACAAAGCGCCAGTTAAATTATTGGGTTGGGCAGACATCTGGTTTCTCTGCTGTGGGATCTCAAAGTTTCTGGGGCTTCCTCTTCTGTGGTTACATTGTTGCGGGTCAGGTTAGGTTACCTCGTTGCCAACCTGTAACTGTTGTTTGCAGATTAGTGCCGCAGGAAGCACCCAGGTCTCTAAGGGATGAGAGGCAGGGCAAATTTGAAACTGTTACAAACGTTCCAGTAACACATTTGATGGGGTAGAGGCCTCCTCCCTTTGATCAGACAGTAGTTACCTTTGCTAAAGCAAGGAAAACACATGGTAGTGTTGGGTTCTCTGCTTCCCAGCCCTCTCAAGAAGGGGTGGGACAAGGGCTTTACCCCCGGGGTGGCAGATAGGTCTAACTCATTGATTCTCAACCCGGTAAGGTATGCCCCCTGGGGAACTTGGCACTCTCCGGAGACAATTTCTGTTGTTACCATTTGGGTGGTTGGTACCACTGGCATCTAGTGGACGGAGCCAAGGGATGCTGATCATCAGCATCCTGCAGTGCACGGGACAGCCTCCTGCCACACACACACACGATTAGATTACCTGCTCCCAAATGTCGACAGTGCCAAGGGTGAGAAAGCCTGCTAACACACCAGCTCGGCTGGCCTGGGAGCAGCTGCCCAGAACAGCGAGGGGAGAGTGTCTGCTAGAAGCGTCTGCCAGGGGAATGACGGGGAGTGGCCGCACACTGACACCTGCTGACCCCTTGTCATCAGATCTTTATGGTCCTGTCTTGTCCAAACATCAGGCCCTTCTTGCCAGATACAGAAAGGCCTCAGGAGAGTTAAAAATCACTTCTAACCGGTGTAATTGGGGACTAAAGAGAAGGAAGAATTTTGAACTAGAGTCAAAGAACGAGCCGCTTCTGCTTCTGCATCCAGCGTGCTCATTAAGCACCTGCAGCATGCCAGGCCCCGTGCGCAGCCCCAGGAGGCAGCAGCCCCCTGGACAAAGATGGTCCCTGCTTTTATAGAACTTACGTGCTCGTAGGGAAGGGAGATGAGAGGATAATAAACAGAATTTTAGGTTAAGTGCTATGAAGACGGGGTAACGAGTATGGATTCAGAAACAGAAAGAAAAAAAAAGACTGCTTTAGAAGGGCGTTCGAGAAGGCCTCCGTGCTCTGACCAGTGGGAAGAGGGCCCAGCCCTGAGAGGCTGGCGGAGCTGTGTTCCCGGGTGGTGCCGGGCAGGTGAAGACCGCACCTGGGCAGTGCACAGCACGCACGTGTGCCGTGGGGGTGCCCCCTGCACGCCCAGCTTTAGGGGCGCCTCCTCTTTTGTGTACTTGTGAAATTTGTGCTTTGTGAAAATTGTGAAAATTGTGAAAATTGTGAAAATTGTGCTTTGGGGTTAGATTTTATTAGAACGAAGGCCTTACGACGAGTGTGAAAACATTATACTACACTGTGTAAAGGTCGTGCGTGTATATAGGGAAGAATGAAATATGGTTGGCCAGGAGAGTTTCTGAATTAAAAGGAAAATGAAACTCAGCATACCTGGGTGGGTGGGGCGGAGGAGCCCACTTAGATTGCTTTCCAGCAGTGTCTTCGGCCCTCCAAAAGCAAACTCGAGACAGGGATGTGTGTGGGCAGTTTGGCAGGAGGTTTCAGGAATCATGGGTAGTGGGAGGGCAGAGGGGAAGGGAGGTGTGTGAGATGGGGAAGTTACAGGTGTGGCAGTGGGCTCCGTCCCCCTTGGGGTCTCAGAGAGAATTGGAATAGATTGGGCTCACCCAGCTCCTGTCAGTCCTGGGCTGACCACTGCTGGAGGTGGCGGAGTGGGCTAACTCTTCAGCACGTGTGGTCCTGCAGCCAGAGAAGGCCACCAGGCAGAGTCCCAGGAGTGTGACTCTAAAGGCTTTGGGGTCAGAATCACTGGGTGGGCAACAGAGTCTGCCGTGGCCCCTGCGTCCTTGCCTGGAACCGTGGCTGGCACAGGTTAGGCTAACATTTGAGGAATAAAAATAAAAATTAAAAAAAAAAATGCTCCCCCCCCCCATCTGTGTGAGAGCGTCATTTCCGCCCAGGAATCACAAACCAATTTAAAAGCCCTGCCATGAGACCATGAGATCGTGCCTAAAGAGATCCAGAATCTAGCTCACGAAAGCAGTGAGTCAGCCTGGGCTGTGCCTCTCTTGCTGTGTGCACTTTGAACTTTTCTCTAGAAGAGGAAGATGCTTTGTGTAGGCACCAAGCAAGAAAAAATAGTTGGCGTTGGGGAGGGAGATGGAGGTTAACAACCACCACAAAACCTCCTTTGAAGGCTGAGTGCTCTGAGCAGAAGGACTTTCGAAGCCCTTGGATGGGCTGGTGCCTTGCAGTAGGAAGAACACGGCAGAGCCGCAAAGGAACAGCACCCGGTCCCGGATCTCCCAACACGGCTCCCACCCTCCTGCGTGCGTGGACGCCTCGCTTATGTGCTCTAGGACGTCGATTCTTCTGTACACGCAACTCTCAAAAATGCATAAAAATATCTTCTATGGTTCTCCGATCGGTAAATGTACCTACAGTTTGGCTTGTTAACCCACTGGGACACGGGCAGCTTCTCGGACCCCACCTTCTTGCTCACTGCGCCCACACAGGTGCCCGGGCAGCTGGCCAGGCTGCGGGCCAGGTGCTGGGCTGTTTGTAGAGGGTGGAGTCCCTGCGTGGCCAAGGACGAGGCCGGCCTTCCCTCACGTCTGGGCTGGCCCTTCTCATGGGGCCCGCTCATGTCTGTCTCTCTGAACACACGCCTCATTGTCCTGGGGTTTTGAACCATGACACTGGCCAGAGAAAATCCCAATGTTTGTGTTCAGACCCTCGGGAACACGGGGACCCGCCAAACCTTAACTGTGCCATTGCTCCAGCCCAGCTTCGCCCTTCGGGGGGCTCCAGTGCTTGGCAGAGCCTGTGCCTCCTCCCCACTCCCTGGGGCTCTTTAGGTCAGCATCACCTCGGGCCGCACCCCGTGGGCGGGTGCAGACACGGAGCCGGCCGGGCAGCTTCCCCACCCATCCGTCGGAGGCCTGAGCCATGTTCACGTTGTCTTCTACTTTGATGCCCTTGACCAGCCCAATGCAGCTGCGACTTCCGGTTCTTTGTGTATGGGATATTGAGATCTACGAGATTTCGTATATGTGATGTTCTCAGACCTGGTTTCTGAACTCATCAGACGTCTTACGTTTTTTTTTTTAAATGCGGCCCTTGGTGAGTCCTTTCAGTTTAGAAGCTCCTGACATTCAGTTCTGAGAATTTTCTAGTGAAACGTCTGTGCTCCCGTTTTAGATTTCCTGTTGTCCAGATGTTGGGCCTTCTTAAGCTTCATCTCTCCCGTTTCCCATTTTTTTGTCTTTCGTCCTACGCTCTGTGTTTGTTCCTGCCACGCTCACTTTCGTTTTCAAGAGCGCTTTCTTTTTCTCCGAATGTTTCTTCTTCGTGTTGCACCGGATTCTTGTTTTCGAAGTGGCGTATCTTCCGTTGCTCTGAGGAAATGAATTATGATTGTTTGGAGGACGTTTTGTTTCTGCTTCCCGCCTTTTCTCTGTTGTCTCTGAATTCTTTCTCTTAGGGTGTTTTGATGGTCTCTGCCTCACGTTAGAGGTTTTCCTCATATATCTGGTGATTCTTGGCTGTCTGTTCATATTTAAAAGAGAAGCTTTAGAAGGTCGGTGAGAAGTTCAGGGCTGAGTGTGGGCGGGATATACAGCATATGGTCATTATATCTATGTCTAGTTTTTGAAACATGGCAAGGATAAAGATTCTGCTACCTGACCCAAGGCAGATGTTTTCAACTGGGCGATCAGACCAAAACACCTTCCTGGCTGTCAGCATTCTCTCCCGCCGGAGGCCTTTCTTTGTCATCTTCCTTTGGGACTGTGGACCTGGGTCTTAAATTGAGGTCTCCTGGGGGATTTCAGGAAAATCTTATGTTTTCCTGATACAGGTAGCAAGTGTGGCTGAAATGATCATCTCTCCCTCTTCCTGTCTTAGACGAAAATGCCAGGCCTCGCATGGGGACAGCCAACTCTGACCTTGAGTGGCAGGTCAGGGGAAGCATCAGAGATTTGACACTGGTTTTCCTCGAGCTGTCGATCTCATTAAACTGTCTCTAGAGACTTCCTGATACGGAGAAAAACAAATCTCGACTCGTTTGATCTCCTCGCAATCTGTAGTCTCCTGTTTACTTCCAGCCAAAAACGTTTTAAATGATGCGCCAGCCTAACTTTTTGAGAAAAATCACTTAATAATTAAAAGAAGTCGTTTAAGGCAGTGTGTTCTTCTTCTTCTTCCCTGGGCATCTCCAGAGAGGAGGACGATGAGTCTAAAAGTCTTTTATTAGTGTCTTTGTTGCTGTTATTGGCCAGGCACGTATTTCCAGCGGGCAGATATGGACTCAATCACAGAGATCTCAGCTTTGGCCACCACAGAAGGAGCCCCACGTGACAGGACCGCCACAGGGGGCGCGTGGGGGGCAGAACAGGCATACGTGAGGCACCTGGGCTAAATCTGCCCGTTTCTGTAAACTGAGTTTTATTTGAACACGGCCATACCGATTTGTCTCCATGTCATCTGTCACCGCTTCTCCGTGACAAGTCAGTCGAACAGATGAGACAGATACTGTACGATGGCCGAAGTCTGCCTTATTCACTACCTCGCCCTCCACAGAAAACATTTGCTCACGTCTGGGTTAGAGTGTCAGGTACGAGAGAACAAGCAGGGAGCCTAAGGGGCCAGTGGCCGGCGGGAGTTTCGCACATCTGGAAGCTGCACGTGGGGTCATCCGTGGTGGGTTTGGGGAGCCCACCGCGCACCCCAGAAGGGGACGTTCGAGCGTGTCACCATCAGCCACACCCAGAATATGCCAACCGTGAAGTCCAATGAGAGCGCCTTTCCCCAACTACCCCTTTCCTCCTGTTCCTGTCCTGAAGAAATCGGGGGTGGTGTCGTGAGCGGGTGGGTGGGGACAGAGAAATGAATGCGCCCCTTCCCCACTGTACATCTCTGTGTCTGAGACAGGCCCGTGATGTTGGATGCTGGATAACAGCGTTGATATTAGATGGGACTGGACTAAAAATATCGAAAAATAAACGTATCCCCACAGAGCTATTGGGAAAACATAGGCTTCGCCCAAGACTTCATTCAAGGATGGGGAAGAACAATTTGCAGAGCTTGTTTAAAGCAAATGTTCTATTAAAATACTTTTGTCGTCTCAGAAATCCTAAGGAGGGAAGGTTGGAAATATCCAGCCAAATACCATATGCATTTATCCTTTGATGCAGAAATCCACTTCGAGGAGTTTGCACAAAAGTCAGCTTGGGAAGGACAGCTGAGAAGCACTTCTCGAGTCTGTTTATTGTCACATTACTTGACCTGTAATAGCAAACGATTGAAACCACTGGAACGTTCATCGAAAGGAGACTGACAGACACCTGCGCCACGGATGCAGCTGTAAGGACCAGGGACCGTCACGAAACTTCAGGGGAGGGCAGCCAGGTGGGTGAAGAGCGCGCAGTGTGCCGCTGTTCGCCTGAGAAAGCGGATGCACTCATGCAGGGGGCTCTCTCGACGCTGTTTGGGACAAAGGTCGCCGAAGTCGGGGTGACTTCTGCAGCTCAGCGAGCACAGACGCCCTCTGCTCCCGCACATGTCCCTTCGCTCATAGCCCGTGGCATCAGCTTGTGGCCATCGGCACTTGGTCGGGCTGGTTTGTTTTAAAACACGAGACCTCTAGGGATGAGCTGCATGCCTTTATTTTCCAGAAAGCCACCATCCCAGAGTCGCTGACTTTTATGGTGATTACAAGCGGCTGGCAGAAGTCTGCTACTTAGTAGCTATTGGAAAAAATAACAAACGCAGTTAAAACACGTCCCTTTGAAGTGGTACTTTAATACCGAGTTAGAAACTGTTTTTCAAAAGGAAATCCTGCTGTGGAGAGAGTCTTTTTTGGAAGATGCTGTGTTTAAATGTTTCCATCATGATTCGCCTTTTCCACTACTGAGGACTATAGAGGTTTGCTGTCTACCAAAACACTGCTGACCCTTAACCTGGAACAACTTATCAGCCATGTAAAAATCTTTCAAAGAATCTCACTAGTTTAAGGGGGGGAAAAAAACAATAAACTAGGGATCAGTAGTACCTTCTGGTTAGTTTGCTATGCAGCCGATCAATGTTAGGGAAGATGAGGGTTTACCATTTACTGTCTCCATTTCACAGATGAGCAAACGGAGACACTGCCGGCCCCATCACCGAGGCCACACGGTCAGTGAGGGCAGAGTCAGGGTGGGCAGCTTCCAGACCGTGCACGCGGGACCACTAGCTAAGCTGCCTCCTGGCGCCTGCGTCATAGATCTGTACACATCGGGGGTTGAGTACTCGCAATGTTTCTCTTGCCGGGGCAGATTTTCCGAGTTGCCGGGCTGAAGTCGAGAGCCTCGTAAGGAAGGGCCAGGCCTGTCTCGGTCCAAGAGAAACTGCCCGTCGCCGAGTGGTGCCAGCGTGTCGTGGCGGTCAGGGCAGTGTTTGGAGCAGCACAGACGCCCAGTGAATAGTCACTGGTTTATTTGTTCATGCACCAGCCTGTCCCTGGCACGTGGCCTTCTGGGGAACTCATGGCAGCCATCTGTAATAAGCTCTCTGCTGGAGCGGTCCCAGAACAGAAGTGAGCCATTGAAAGCCTTGTCTAAACCATAGATGTCGACTCCCAGTACTGGTCGCCACGCACTGCCAACGAGTGGCCTGTTTGAGCCCCTTTTCCTATTAGCGGGTGTGAAGTACACCCCCTTGAGCCTGAGCGCTGCCCACTGTTTTACGGAAAATATCAGAAGTCAGGAGCCAGCTATGTGTCTGCCTGTCTTTTCCCACCTGTGTAGGTGGGAAGACGGGTGGCTGCCCAGGCCTGCCCGGCGCCTGGCTCCTTTCCTGCTGCGTCCTAGCCCTTCCCCACCTTCTTCCGGTGGGGGCCGGTGGGAGCAGGGGGCGAGGAGGTCAGGTAGGAACAGGTGCTCGGGGTGCCTTTGGGTGGCAGCTGGGTCCTGCACAGCGCCCAGCAGGAGGCATCTGATCTGGGTGCTTGGATGAAAATGCATCAACCAGGTGACTCAAGGAATAGGGGCTTTTCCTGGGACAGGCCCGTCTGTCCTGTGTCAGAGTGGCCAGCTTCCACGAGCTGAACCGCTCAGCGGCGCTCTCTCCTGGCTTCAGATCGGGCCCGTTAGGACAAAAGACAAGTCGGTGTCCAAACCTCACGTGTGTTTCCTTAGGGTTTATGTTGGCCGCCTTTCCCTTGACAGCCTGCTTCCGGTGGCAGGTCCCTTCCCAGCTCCGGCTCCGACCGGCCCCCTGAGCCAGGACAGGAGAGTTCCCACAGTGGCTCTGGGCCCTGGGTGCCCCAGCCGGTGCCCACTTCTGCGCCTGCCCACACCCAGAACCCAGGGGTAGAACTCCCATCCTTCTGGGCTCTGCTTCATCACAGCTGGTGACAGTGACTTCATTTACTTCATGAGTCTGTCCAAAGCTTTGGGCATTTAAATTCAGGCCTCAGTTTACCTCGGTCGGTTTGTGGTGGATATACCGAGCTGCGGAAGCCTAGAAAAGCCCTAACTGTTGAATCTGTCTCAGCCGCCATGTCTTCCGTGTTCCCAAGCCCATGGGGTCTTGGATTGAAACCGGTGACCTACAGGATCTCAGGCCCTGTCCCTGTGTGTGCTGGCCCAGTCCCCTGCCGTGGGCTGAGTCACATCCCACCCCACCCCCAGTTCACGCGTTGAGGTCCAGAACCCCAACATCTCAGAATATGACTGCGTTTGGAGGGAGGGCTGGAGAGGACAAGTCAGTCACAGTGAGGCGGTCGGGGTGCGCCCGAGTCCCCTTTGGCGTCCTTGTGAGCAGCGATGTGGACACACACTCAGCTGCGTGTGCGCAGGGGGCCGACATCTGCAGGCCAAGGAGCGAGGCCAGGGCGAGGCCAGGCTGCTGCATCTCGGAGCTCCGGCCTCCAGGACCGCGCGAGGATGGGTTTCTGTCGTTTGGGCCCCAGATCTGCGGCATTTGTCATGGCCACCCTAGCACGCCACCACACCCCGCTGGTGTCCCAGGCCCTGACGGGGGCCTATGGCACGGCCATCGCCGCTCTGTCACCCGCTCCCTCATCGCCCACCCGGCCATTTCACATCGGCAGGAGGTGGGGGCGGGGGTTGGGGGGGGAGGCCTCTGGATTAGCATCGTCCCTGGGCTGTGATATCCCATCTGGCCTTATTTTCCGGACCATAAAAACATTTATCTCATTTAAGTCTTTCTTTCTGCAATAAATAAATGTTAATATAACAGAGACACACTGAGCGGCCACGGTCCCCAGAAGCCACCCGCTCTTATCAGACTAACCGTAGACCACAGAGAAACACGTTGAATAGAGTTAAGTTTGTTTTTCACAAATCAAGACACATCCACTTGGGGCAAAATCGTGACACTCAGACGAACTAGAAAATTATGGCTTCTTCTGCAGCCGTGTCCTCGGGGGCCTGGCCTTCCAGCCGCCAGTCCTCCTGAGCACTTGGAGCTCCAGGGCTGGAAGGAGCACGGGGCTGGGGGGAGCACGGGGCTCAGGGAAGCGTGAGGCTCCGGCCCTGACTCCCACACCTTGTCTTTGTCTTTTCGGTCTGTGGATCTCCAGTCCTGGCGGCTCGTCCAGGCAGGGAGCCGTGTAAGACTGAGCAGCCCGTGCCAGTAAATCTCCACTTGTCCCGGAGCCCAGAGGTGCGATGGGCACCTGTGCCTCGTGGTGACCAAGCTCTGTAGTAAGGCCACGAGAGTCCTTGCTTTACATCAGGGTTTGGAGTGTGGCACGGTGCATCCTCCCCGCCCCCCCAAAGTCTGCACTTACACTCATTTCTGAGAGAAATCCGTTTGGGCAGCGCAGGAGAGCATTCGAGTTCATCTGGGTAGCTTCAAAGTGCGAGCGATATTTTCCAAACTAGCAAGCCCAGTGTTCTTTTAGGATCGTTGTTACTGATTAAATCTAAAACGTTATGGTTTCAAAACTTAGGTTGGATGCTGACATCCTGACTGGGTGGCCCAGGGTTGTAACAGCGTGCTAAAAAATTCTTCTTTTCTTGGCTTCTACATAGCGTTTAACGTTTTAGGGAATTGTGAAATCACGTCATACAGTTTTTCCTGAGGACGATCTTCACAGGGCTTTGTGCCAGACGGGCAGGTGTGACAGCAATCCAGCGTTTGGTGTGTGTGTCACGGCACGGGTAATTTTTAGTTGACATGTATGGAAATTGATAATTAGATGCTCGATCAGTGGATTTTTGGAAGGTGATCTGAGACCGGAGAGTGACTTTAATGGGGCCCTGAGAAGCTGTGGAAACTCCTCCAGGACAGACACTGAGTCCCACTTGCTCGTCCCAAGGTGGAGCATTATGCCTGGCACAGGGCAGGTCCTCAAAACCCATTTGAATTAAACTGAGAAAGGAAGAATATTCTAAAATGAACGCCCTGAACTTGGAACGAGAGGCATCCAACACAAACCTGCCCACCTGTGGGTGGCTCTGTACAGCCATGCCGCATCACGGGAGGTGGGACCACACCGGTGGCCTCGGGCCTGGCTAAGCATTCGTCACCTGGGACCTTGTTTGATGTGTGGCTTCCAGGCTCCGGAGAGTGTGTGTATATATATATATATATATTTTCTGGAGTGATCCCAGTGGCCAAAACACTGATCCCTAACATCCATTTCAAGTCTTTAATTTTTATATTTCTTAATAGAATCTAGTCTAGTAGCCGAGTTCTTTTCTTGTTTTGTGAAGGCAGTTGCTATCATTCGCACGTGATTACATGCATTCAGTGAATAGGCCATGTGCACTAATCCTTGGCCAGCCCTGTTTGAGGCACAGAAGACACAGCATTTAGCTGCCATAACAGGAAGTCCCGCCTTCCAGAATCTGACATCTCAGTGGGGCGAGACAGACAAATCGAGTAAATATATTGCGTTTGGATGGTGGTGACTTCGTGGAAAACATTAAAACGTGGGCAAAGGCAGGCTGGGAGTAGGAGAGCATCACTAATTTTTGTGGGATGGCCAGGGAAGGTGCCTAACGAGGGAGCAGAGACCTGAAGAAGGGGGTTAAGGAAGGGGCGGGAGGCTGTTAGAGGCGGAAGGAGCAGCCAGCAGGTGCAAAGGCCCTGAGCCTGCGTTCCCAGGAGGCCCAGGGAGTCCCTGTGGGCAGCATGGTGGATGAGCCGTGTGCGTGGGGAGGCTGGGCTGAGAGGAGAGCCACAGGAAGGCTCGCGATGAGAGTCAGGAGGCCAGGAGGTCAGCTAGGAGGCCAGCCTAAGATGCCCTGCATCGCATCCAGGGCAAGTGGGCCAGTGGCAGCTGAACAGGAGTCTGGAGTCTGGCATCTTAGCAAGAGGTCCCGGATGGAGACCTCAGTGTGAGAGCTGGCCGTGCAGAGGAGACACGGAAAGCCACCAAGTTAGGGGAAGCCCAGCATGGAGTCATCCAGACAGGGAAGCTGGGCTCCGAGGATGAGCCCTACGATGCCCCAAAACTCAGAGGGTGGAGGATGTGAGGAGGACTCATCCAGGGCACCGAGAAGAAGCAGCCAGGAGATGGGAGGGAGGTGGGAGGAGGGGAGTCATGGGCTGTCCCAAATCCCACGATGGCCCCAGGATGAGAAGGCCTAACCGCTGCTTTGGCACCTCAGGGTTGGGGTTGACGTGGCGAAGCGTCGTTTCCACAGGGCGGTGGATTCGCGTGCATGGGGGTGACAGCACCTGGAGACTGTGAATGCAGTCACCTCTTTCGAGGGGCTTCACTGTAAGAGGGAGCAGAGAAATGGGGCCGGACTTGGGGTGAAGAGGCGGGGTGAAGACAGATGTGTGTTGAATTTCTTACGATGAGAATTGTACCCGCCCGTGTGTGAGCAGGGGGAGGTGATCCTGGCAGCAGCAGAAGAAACTGATGACTCAGAAGAAGGATGGGAGGGTCGGGGCGCGCCGGCCTGCGTGGCAGTGGGGGCCCCTGGCTGGTGCTGCATGTGGGCAAGGGCGGATGCGGCCCCGGATGTATTGAATGATGATATGAAAATGCTCTCACGTGCAGGTGGGAGACTTCGCCAAGGTGAATGTGTGGCTTTTTTGTTTTTTTGTTTTTGGCCTAGTCTTGGTGTCTCTCATCTCAAGAATGTTCTGAAAGATGTCCGTGTGACTGTTCTCTACCCTAATTAAGAAAACATCTATTTCGCTGGCATAGAAGCAGAAAAGGGGAGGCATCTGTTGTTTCTCCTCAGTTAGCATTCTTTCAAACTATCTGGACATCATGAAAATGTGGAGATCAATGAAGATTTAAGGTCTTTCCTGAGAGAAATTTACTCGGAAGGGCTTTAAAAACTATTTTTAGCAGAGAATGGTTTCTTTGATCTCTCTACATGCCCATTATAATGCCTTTATTTTTCTCATGGGTTTAACAAGGACAAAATACCAAAGCCTTTTATAAACCACATAGAAGTAGCCTGTTTCTTAAGTGGCCGGCCTGAAATTTGCACAGGGCGGCAAACCAGGAAACAATGGCCTTTCTGTGTGACACAGTCCAGTGTGGGCTGATCAGCTCCGCGTGTGAGGAGATTAGGTAAAATGGAAGTAACGTTTCAGACGTGGAGAAGGCGTTGGCGTGGAGAAGGCCAGGCCGCAGCGCCCCACCCTGGGCTGAGCACGAGGACCCTCAGCTCGCGGGTCACTGCCACTCGCCAGCTCACACGCAGTCATCAGTGTTGCTTGGTGTCGGTGCCTTCGTGACATCGAGGGTTGAAGTCACGCTTTCTGCTTTCAGACCAGTCCCTGATGGCATCGTACGTGTATTCTCGCGGAGTGGACTTGAGAGGCTAGCCCAGCCAGGCCCCTCGGTGGGCGAGGTTTAAGTGCAGCTCAGCGTCATTCAGCCATCTGTGTGCGCGATTCAGAATCATACCTTTCATCTCCCCATGAGGAAGTTTCGCTTCCTAAGCCTGTTGTGATTGACGCGGTATTAGCATTGGTTATGGCACCTTGACGAATATCGCAATAAACAGAGAAGAGTTTTGTTTTGTTTTGTTTTTATTTTTTAGGCGAGGCAACCCTTGGTTGACCTCACAGATTGCAAGGACCTTGTCAGCTTAGTCTCTTATTTTTCATTTTTATGCCTACAGCACCTGGTCTTCCAAGGTGGTCTCCCATCCAAGGACTGACCAGGCCCGACCCTGCCCAGCTTCCGAGATCAGACGGGACCGGGCTTGTTCAGGGTGGCTTGGCCGTAGGCTTGTTTTGTTTTTTAAAGTGTGTTCAGTGGCAGGAGAAGGGGCTGAGAAATTAAACTTCGATTCAGTGGCTAAACCTGAAATAAATCATCCCTAGTTACCTGTGCTTTATTCCTCACCTGTACTTTATCGAAGCAGCAAAGCCTGAAAACCATCGTAACAGAGAAGGCTGGTCTCTGGCCTGAACGTTAGAGGGTGAAGTCCATCCGTCCAGAGCACCGGACCGTCTTCGTCTCCACGGCCCAGGGCTGTCTGTGGTAGCCGCTTACCAAGTATTTATCAAAGAGAAAAAAAAAAGCTTCCCAAAGGACTTGAAATGGGATTTCAAAGAGATATTTGCACACTCGTGTTCATAGCAGCGTGATTCACAATAGCCAAAAGCCTGAAGCCACCTAAGTGTCCCGTGATGGACGAATGGATTTTTAAGAATGTGGTCAATTCATGCAGTGGATGGTTATGCAGCCTTTGAAGGAAGGACCCACCACAGCACGGATAGATCGTGGGGACTTTAAGCCAGTCGTGAAAGACAAATGCTGTGTGAGTCCCCTTCCCCTTGATGAGTCCCTCGAGCAGTCAAGCCCACAGAGATAGGACGATGGCAGGGTCGGGGGGTGGGGACGTGCTCAGGGGGGACCGTTTCAGTTTTATAAGATGCAGGGTCCTGGAGACGATGTGCTGGAGGTCGCACGGCAGTGCGCAGGTGCTTACCAGGAAGCTGTACGCTTAGGGTCAGGATGGTAAATTTTATGTTACGCATACTTTGCCATGACTTAAAAAAAGTAAATCTCAATACCTAGAATAAGAGTGAGTCATCACCGTTTTATAATAAGAGTATCTTGAAAATCTCGCCTGTTGCTGCAGAGAGTGTATGCTCGCTCGCTCTCTCTCTCTCTCTCTCTCTCTCTTTTATTTTCAAGCATTTACTGAAAACTGACATTTGGATATCGTGGGCCAGGGTGAAGTCTGTCCCATCTTTTTTTTCTGTGAGTTCAGACCTCTTAAGCAAAAGGGAACATTTAGTGAAACTCCAGAAATATCTTGAGAGTTAAGACATCACACCTTTGATGAGAATCTGTTTAGACTCCTTTGGGAAAAGGTGCAGGAAGGGCTGATGTTTAGCTGCAGTGAGGTCTCCTAAGATCTCCGGACGGGGAGAGTGGGTTGGGGGAGGGGCTTTAGTTGTCCCTTTGGGGAAGAAAAGACTAGCCGTCAATAGAAGTTTCCGTACTTGTCCCCACAATCACCAAACTATGGGGACAGACCTGCTTTTGTCCACTTTAGCGATGCTTTCTGAGAAGCAGTTCAACGTGACTCTTCCTTTCCCTGGGAAAAGGGTCATTATTTTTACTGGCTTCCGTGAACGAGGTCCAGCCTTGTGACTCACTCATGACTGTGTAAATATTCGCCTTCGTTCCTCAGTCCACGGGGCTGCATCCGGCCAGCAGGTGGACCTGGCAGCCCTGGAGGCTGAGGGAGATGCCCGCAGCCGGCTAAGGGGACACGTGACAGCCTCCATAGAAAGGGTGCCCCTTGTGCTCCCCCCCAGGTCCCTCTTGACTCTGCCTGCAGTCGGGGGAGGGGCGGGGAGGCGCTGGTCCTGTGGCTGGAAGCTTCCAGCCTGCCTGTCACTGAATATCCCCTTGCAAACAAGCGCTTTCTGGCTTCCAGCTTTGACTGCCAGACACTTGTGAGGCTCATGTGAGGCTGCTCCCCTCCTAGTCCCGGCTCGGCTTCTCTGTCCGAGGGCAGAGAACCAGGCACTGGAGGTCGTGATCCCTGAAGATGATGCGCCTCTTGGCAAACAACCAGACACCTTTCTCAGGCGTGACCCCGGCTGCTCCGTGAGCTCTGAACCCAGTGGTGAATTGGTGCCAGGGTCACCTGGCTCTGCGAGTCCCTGGTCCAGGCGCAGCCCTGGATGTGTGATCGCACCCCTGGGACTTGCATGCGGATGTCATTTGAGTCTGATTAGCCCGAAAGGACAGCTGGCACCTTAGAGTATTAAGCGAAGCCCCGCGGGGTGAGCACTGGCGTGTAGAGGGTGCCGGGGCTGCGGGTCCACGGTGCTTCAGCAGGCCCTGCGTTTGGAGGGCGATTTCCTTTCCTGAGTGAGCTGGTGCCACTAACGCTGCTGTCAGACTGTCCCTCTTCGCACCTGGAAGGCCCTGGGGTTGAGACGCCCTGTACTCACCAAAACCCCAGAGAGGGCATCGGACCCAGAGGAAGCGCAGGCCAGGGAGCCCACACTAACCGGACTTAGCCTCTTGGGACAGGGCGGCCTCGGTGACATCGGGCCCCCCTCATTCATTCAGCGACCTCACCGAGCACTCACTGTGTGCCGGGCACCGCGCTCAGGGCCAGCAGCCCGCAGCCGCCTGACACAAGGAGGGGGAAGGGCACAGAGAGGAGCATGAGCAGCTTCAGGAAGATTCCAGAAGTAGAAGAGGCAGGACGCTCAGATCCGTGGAAGTGGAGGCCCTCGGGCACCCAGGGCGCAGAGTGGCCGCTGACCTCGTGGGAAGGGAAGGCAGGGAGCGCGAAGGCGGCCGCGTTGACCTTGGGGCTGGAGACTTCCGGGATGGGACTCTGCCTGTCCCTGCCCAGCGCAGACGCCGCCCACCCACGGGTCACCCCCCAGGGCTGCAGTGCATGGCCCCGTCCATCTCGGCCTCACCGGTGGCAGGGCCAGCCGCCACGCAGTCACTCCCGTGAAAGCTGTCTGTGCAAGTCGCGTTGGGCACCGTGAGAGAAGTCAGCCTGTCACAAGAGGAAAGAAGGTCGCACCGCCCTCTTTAAGACATTAGCGCGTCTCGGGGCGCCCGGCGCTTCTCCGGGTGCATCATGCGTGTTACCGTCTCGGGTGCCCCTCGGAGCAGCACTTCACGGTTCCACTTCAGGGGCGAGGGCCCCCAGGCTCAGAGAGGGTGGTCGTTTACCTGATGCTCCACAGCCAACAGCAGGCTAAGCCGGGCTGGGGTCCGGGTCTAACAGACCGTAAGCTGGTGTTTTTCATGCTACTCTGCTTGAGAGACGGGGTGCAGGGTGTACCCTGGGACCGTAGATAAAAAACGAACTTGAAACTGAGTTCATCTTAGGAATAGACAGTACTCGCCAGTGCATTCAAGGGCACGGGCCACGGGTGTGTCATGGGGTCTCCCCACCTTACCCTTCCACTCTTCCCCACAGGGATGGGGCTTGAAAAGTTTCGACACTCAAGGAGAACCTCCTCCCACCACCCGTGACAGGTTTCGGCTGCGGAGGATGCGACAGCTCTCGCTCCAGAAGGATTCTGATATGGGGATGACTCAGGTTCTTCCAACAGGCACCCTACACCAACCTTCCCCACACCCGCTCTCAACCTCACGCGCTGCAGCCGGTCTCACCTGCCAAGCCCTGAGCACCCGTGGGAAACTAGTCATGTTCCAGAACCGAGCAATGGAACCCTGCTTC
>NW_024355205.1:37086289-37088197 GCF_902729225.1 Pteropus medius
AGTCATGGTTTTCTCGAAGGAGCCAGGGATTCCACGTGGCTCCTGACACGCGTCTGCCTAAACCGGACGGTCAGCCTCCTCCAGCAAGGTGCTGCCGAGTCTGTGAGCGTTAAGCCGAGCCCTCTGAGAATGATGTCACCCGTTCTTTATAAAAACATCCCTGATTTTAGATCGTGGAGAAATGGCACGTGGCAATTATATTTGCTTTCTTCAACAAGATGTGTTTAGGTAAATGAGATTCATTTCTGGAATTGGAGCCCTGAATGCACCTGGTTAACGAGACGGGTGCTGATGATCACGTGTGGTCACTGTGGGCGAAGCGCCCACGAGGCCAGGCCGAGCCAGGGAGGGCCAGCTGTGGCTTCTCCTGCTGGCTGACTTCAGCAGATGGGCCGCTAATGGAATTAGGAATCCTTGTGTGAAATGAGCCATTATTTAAATGACCTGCTAATTTTCCTATTAACCTGCTGAAAGAGACAGTGGTCTGAGAACTCTCTGGCTGCTAATCACTAACTAGCTGCATAACCCAGGTCTTCCCTTTAATGCAACGCTCTGCGTTATCGCGGCAATTAGCAAATGGCTTTCTGCACCAAGGCCGATGCATCCACAGAAGGTTAAGACGGGGCAGCGGGGGCACGCACGGTCTTTGTGCAGCTTGCAGCTTCCGGCCGGTGGTGGACAGACACGTGGTAGACCCTGGGCAGCTCCTAGCTTTCCCGAATACTTGTTTTTGTTTTCATTCAGTGTCTCTGAGTTAAAGGAGACTTGGTCTTTGGGGCACCTAAGGCGAGGTTTGCCAGAGTCAAACCTTGGGGTCTGTCTTTCCCGACGCCTGAGACACTGGCGAGGGTGGGAAGCGAGGCAGGAAGGAGGGGCAGTGGGCAACAGGGCCAGGTCCTCCGACTTCCGGGACGGGCCACGGGCTCACCCAGAGCTGTTCACCTGAGGAGCGGGGTCTCCATCCATCAGCCGTTGTGGGGTGGAGGGCTGCTCCCAGGAGCAACCCCTTCCTGGCCTTTACCTGCCCTGGATGCTGGAGGGGCTCGCTCCTAGAGCCACAGGAAGCCCTAGAAGCTGGAGTGACCGCCAGTGGTGCGTGGGGGCACCCACGACCTCTGCTGCCTTTTTGCTTCTAACTTCGGTTATCCTTGATATTTAAGAGACGAGTGTGGTTCTTTCACGGAGCGCCTGGGACATTAAGGCGGCGCCATCCCAGGAAACTCTGCATAAATGCCCTGCAAAAACGTATCTGTTTCTTCCAGCTTCCTAGTAGGCTCGCCTTCCTCGTCTGCTTTCTGTCCACTCCCAGCCCGACTTGGGGACAGGACCAGTAGGTTCTCATTGTCGCTATGGGGACCATCAGAAAGAGAAGAGGAAAGGGACTTTGTCCTCAGACCTCGGAGGAGCTCCTGGAGAGAAAAAGTAGGCAGATCGGAGAGTTTAGAAGACAATAAAAGATGCCACCCAGGGTGCCAGAAAGCAACGGGACAAAATGAGGAAAATAAAACCCTATAAAATGTCCCATTTTCAAAATGAATAAGCTTTGTCCCAGCAGAACAAGGAACCGCAGTCACGTCCCCACTGTCCGCAAGCACGTGCCTGATGGGACCTGGTAGATGCGGATCACTGGGCCAGAGGCTCCTTGGGAAGCCACGGAGTTTGACATGCTGATGGCCACCGAGGACTGACCCCAGCCTTCTCAGCTCCTAGTCAGTGCCGGCGTGCACCGCTCCCTCGCCGAGAGCCCACAATTAACGCAGGTGCCCGCGTGAGTGGCTGATCGCCACCTTCACAGACGAGGAGCAGAGCGACCCAGGCAGAAGGAGGCTGCCTGGACACACGCTCCTCCTGGTGGGGTGCCACTCGATCCCCGGCCCGGACTCACGCTCCTCCTGGTGGGGTGCCACT
>NW_024355205.1:37088208-37097106 GCF_902729225.1 Pteropus medius
CTGGTGGGGTGCCACTCGATCCCCGGCCCGGACTCACGCTCCTCCTGGTGGGGTGCCACTCGATCTCCGGCCCCGCATGCCTCTCACCACTCAGCCACCCAAAGAGCCACGTTGACATGAGGCAGCGCTGCCCACTCAACACGGGGGAAAGAACGCGCACATTCGAAACATGTCCAACGTCCCCCCGCCTGTCACCTGTGACGTGCACACAGTTTTCCATGCTCCTGACTGTCTCTAAAATCTTATTGTGCAAGATGGGCTGCTGGGGCTGGAGAAAATCGTCCGAGACGGACAGACGCCAACACAGAGAGTTTCTGTTTTGGTGGTGACAGGGTGCCCACACGTCGTCTTGTCTTTTACAGTAGATTGTCTAAGACAGCGGTCCCCAGCTTTTTTGTCACCAGGGACCAGGGCTCCTATGAGACCTTAATGCCCGGTGACCTGAGGTGGAGCTGAGGCGGTGATGCCAGCTCTGGGGAGCAGCTGCAGACACAGATGAAGCTTCGCTTGCCTGCCTGCTGCTCAGCTCCTGCTGTGCGTCTGGTACCTAATGGGCCGTGGACTGGTTCCGGTCCACAACCCAGGGGTTGAGACCCCTGGTCTGAGTCCTTTTGCCCTGTCAATATTTTGTGTGTAATTGGAAGGTGAGCAGTACACACTTGTTTCATAGACGAACAGACACGTTTCTTTCCCCGCAGACGTGTGTCTCTCTGCATAGCCCACACTCAGTGAAAGTCTCACTCTCGCTCAGGACTGTCATTTCTTTATTCCGTGACTGTTTACTGAGCACCTGCTGAGCCCTGGGCACTGTCCAAGGTCCTGGAGCAGAAGAGGGGACCCACACGTGGGCTGCACTCTCGTGAGGGCGCCCTGTGCTGGGGACGTCGTTGGGAGAAGACAGTTGGACTCCATGACGTGCCAGGGGCTGGGGATGGAGAATCCTCAGAAATGACGTGTGAGGGTTTTCAAGAGAACAGTTAGAGGAAAGGTCATCTGCCACAGAGACGAAGGAGGGGAGGGGGCCGTGACAGGACAGCCAGGACGGGGGGCTGTCCACAGAGGCCGGTGGTCCTCGCAGGCGAGAGGGTGAGCGGAGGGCGAGGAGGAGCCCACGGGTTTGGTGCAGTGAGGTCACTGGTGAACTTGGCCGTCACTGAAGCCGCGAGGCGGAAGCCCCGTCTTGGAGGCCGTGGAGCGAAAGGGAAGGGAAGGGTCGAGATGCGGAGGCTCTGCTGGTGCTCGGCCGTGAGGCGGAGACAAGCAGGAGCCCGAGGCGGTGTTTTGGGGGTTTTACTGTTTTATTTTTAAAAATGAATGAAAAATTCACACTGTCAGTTCCTGCAGTCTGTTCTGAAGCTTCCTGGGTCTGGCCAGGAGGATCACAGGCAGCCTTTGAGGACAGGCCCGAGGACACGCCCTTCTTCCCGGGTGAGCCTTAACTGTGGGGGGCCAGGACCACGTCTCCCCATCTCTGCTGCTTCCCCTTGTTAAACGTTTCATTCCTAAGCGCTTCGCCCTGTCACTCAACACACTTTAAAAAGTGGTACTGCATTTCTGCATCCCTCATTGTTGGGGGGTGGCTAACATCTTTCTTATGTGTTTCTGAATCCTTCTCGGTTGTGCTTCGAACGGGCAACTCAGTCCCTGAATTCGAGACTGTGTATTTTCGGTGTCCCTTCTGGGGCCAAATGACATGTTCCGGGGCTAGACTCTCACATGGCCGTGGCCTTGAAACCAAGAGGGCAGGGAGTGGTTTCCGGAAGCTCCGGGGCTGAAGGGAGCAGCAGACGCCGCCGCTGCTGGCCTGCGGGGCGGGGCGAGGGGTCTGGGAGCCTGCGCCCCGAGCCCCCGTGTCTCACTCCATTCGTGGCGGATCCGGTGAAATTGTAGGGCAACTGGCTTTTTTTTCCTTTTTCCATCGAGACAACTTGCAGAAGGGGCGCCATGGTTCTGGGGAGAAGTCAGCCTGAGAAATGTCCGTTGGCAGCGTCGTCAAGCAGAAGAAGGTGCTGGCTCGGTCACAGGGCTCAGCGCGCCACTGGCAGCCCAACCCGGAGCGTTTCCTGCTGCCCACGTCCTCGTCCCGTGCCTGACTTTGCGGCTGCCTCGTGTACGGGAGCGATTTGTCTCCTTAAATCACATGTTCTAGAAACTGAGGTGGCGACTGGCTTGGCCACGCCAGGACTCCGAATCGAATCTTCTTGAAAGCGAGCTTCTGTTGAACTAGCCGGGAAGGGTGCTGGGCAGTTAGAGGTCGTCTACGTTTCGGTGTGACTTTCTCTGCCTTTTGTGTCCTGCCCCTGTAAGAGTGGGCAGTGTGCCACGTGACACGAGTGGGGACGGGGCTGTGTAAAGGGCGCGGTTCTAAGAAGACGCAGAGGCTGTGGGTAGAATCCACACCCAAGAAAGGACAGCGCGATGTCTGCCAACACAGTCCCCTGTCGCTGGGGCCATTATGCCGGGAACAATAGCCTTATGTCCTCTTTGACCACGCCTAGTTGTGAAGGAGCTCGGGGTGTGGGGGCCCCAGCCACAGACCGGCTGGGCCGCGGGGTAAGCAGTTACCAAGCGCCCAGGAAACACTCATAAAAATGGCACGCTTTCCTCGCTGGCCAGGAAGGACGTTGGTTCAGGGATCTGCAGCTTGTATTACCTATGACTATTAATGACTGAGAAAAGGTATTTTCCACTACAGTTTTTGGGGGGTGCTTGATGAATCTTACAAGCCTAACAGCCACGCCCTCCTTTGAAAGGCCTGAAATTCTCCTTTTCCTGTCTACTGCTCTCACCCAAGCAGGTTCAAAAGCTCGTCTTGTCTCCAAGCATTTGAATCGGGGGCAGAGAGTAATGAGGACAAAGGGCCTGAGTGACATGTATTAGCTCATGTCGGCTGCGCCCGGCGTCTGCCGTTTGGACGGTAGCCTCGGTGCTTGACAAGTTGCATTTTGGAACTTGATTCCGATGATGGGTAAGGTCCAGGCACTTGCTGCTTTCACACCGACCACGTGCGGTGTCGTGATTTATAAGAAGACGTGTGTATTCTGTCTTTGTTCCAGTCCCTGGCAGAGCTCCTGAAACCCTTGGAAGTTCCTGATCAGAGTGACAAAGGTGTCTTTTGTTATTCACAGCAAGTTCCTTGCAGCCACACCTGAGTTACGTTAATGAGTCGGCTTTTGGAAAGCCGCAGAAGATGGGGACTCAACCCTGATGAAGGGGTTGGGACTTTCGGCCTCACCTTGGGTGGTGGGGGAGGTGTGGAGCTGGAATTGGCAATGGCCAAAGAGGTAATCGGTCATGGCTACGCGACGAGGCCGCCACGAAAACCCCGAACTACAGCGTTAAAACAGAAGATGTGACATAGGACGCCATCAGATTAAGAAAAATGTATAGAATTGAATGTAAATGGGATCAACTCTTAAAAGAATTGAAGTGGAAGAGAGTTTTAAAAAACAAGGCAGAATCATATGGTGGAGAGACACTGAAAATGGGAGTGAGAGAGAGAGAGAGAAGGAGAGAGAACTCTGCCCGCAACACGGGGAGCGTGTCACCCTGCTGCCGATGGACTCAGCAGCGGGCGGATCACCCGTTTTCACCTGTGCCGACCGTGGGTCCGTAGGAAAATCCCACAGCATCGCCAATTCCTCTCCAGCAAAGCCCCAGTCATGTAGGAGGCAAGAGAATTAACATGTGAATCAAGCCAGGATCAGAGACGGCAATGCACTCATCAGCCTGCGGCCAGGCCAGGACACCTGCAGGACAAAGGGAGGTGTCCGCTGGGATGCTGACAGCCACGCCCCGCACCTGCGAAGGGGGAACGGGAACCAAGAGTCATTCCCGGTGGCTGAAACCTGTGGATCCGAGGCCGGGAGCTGCCCGCGGGCCTTTCACTCTGCATGTTCTTACCTCTGCCCACTCCACACTCCCCTTCCTCACTGTGTGTCCATGTCAAAGGAGAGGGGTGAGCAAAGTCTTTGAACCGTAACTGGCAGGAACTAAAGAATGATGCATAAGCTGCGTTCCCGGGACACCTGCCACCCCCACCCCCTCTCACTCTCTTCCCAAGCTTCTTGGTCCCTCTCTCTGCCTCTGGGAGGGGACCTCGCTCTGTCTGTGGAGTGTCACCCCTTTTTCTAACAAACTTTCCCTTTGACTCTGACTTTGGCGCGTGTGTTGAATTCTTTCTTCACTCTGTGCCAAAGGCCCCCCCTTCTTCTCTCGGAGTGGGGCTTGGTCCCCCCCCCACTCGGGGGAGTGTGTCCTGTCCTGCATCCTAAGTACCTGCAGATTTACTTGGCGCCTTTTTCACGTTTATGAGAAATCCAGACGAAATCCAGTCCCAGCTGTGGTTCGCAGAGTCGGGCTGTTGAACATCAACCGTTACCAAGCAGAACCCATAACAGGGTTTTGAAAGCTACGTTCCGTGCGGACTCCATCTAGCATCTCTGCAAGGCTCCCGGTGGCCGTGTGCCATCTCTTCATTTCGTACATCGTCACCGTTCTTTTGGATTTACTTCGGGCCTTAGTCCGCAGACCTGTCGCTCAGCCATTCCTGCAGAGTTGTCACGGACGTGATCTTCAGCAGAGGGGGCACGTCTCTGACGTCACAAAGGAGATTCTGGTTTGTGAAAACATGGGCACCATCGTCTCCGTTGTGGCCACGGCCCCGGCAGCCACTCCCCGGACGGTTTGTGGTCCTTCTCTAATTCCCGCAGCGTCCTGTGGCGGAAAGTCCAGCACGCCCACCAGGTTAGGGGCGCACCGCCCGACGAGGCCGGGGCCGGCCGTGCTGTTTGCCAGGCGCCCCTCACGGGGCCTCTGCGGACCTGCACACGGCGCACATGGGCGCTCGCCACACTGTGTGTGTTTCTTTCCTCTGCCTCTGGATTTGCTTTGCACCAAGTTAGTGTCTGGATTTTACCTCTGAAAATAATTTAGTTGTTCATTTAACAAATACCTGAGTGCCTACCATGTGCTCGGCCCCACTCTGAGCACTGGGGACAGAGCCGTGAACAAGCAGCGAAAACCCCTGTGCTAGGGAGGTGACATGCCAGTGGCGGAGGTGACATGCCAGTGCGTGTGGGGTGGCACAGCATGGGCTGCAGCCCCCGCTGTGCCTTGCCCCTGCGTGACCCGGCAGATCAGCCTCGCTGTCCCTCAGCTCCCCGGGCGATGGTAAAGTTGCCCTCAAAGGCTGTTGTGAGGTTTCAGCAAGTTAACACCGTTGACCCCTGAACGACTTGGGGCTTGGGGCCCCCCACTCCCTGCTCAGCTGAAAATCCACAGGTAACCTGATTCCCCAAACACCTGACTGCTGGTCGCCTGTCACGAAACAGTCGACCAACACTTTGCATGTTATATGTGTTACACGGCGCATTCTTACAACAAAGTAAGCCAGAGAAAAGAAAACGTCTCTCAGAAAATCACAAGGGAGAGAAAATGTGCACATGAAGCCACATTCGCAGCTACTGGGTGTTAGGACTTTGATGCGTCCACTTGAGGGTCACGGTTTGACCCCCACAGATGGCCGCTAGACCTTCAGGTAGAGGCCTTGAGTGGGGACAGACTGTGGCTCCAAGGGGAGGCCAGGTGGAGATAGATTGGGGTTCAGCACTCGGAAGGCATTTAAAGCCCTAAGGCTCAATGCAGTCAGGAGAGAGTGTCGGGGGCCCAGAAGTGGTTCCAGAGCTAAACCCCAGGAAGCTCCAGCACCGTGGGGCGATGGGCAGCGCCCAGCAAGGTGGCTGAGGTGGGCGGTCGCAAAACTAGGACAGGTAGGAACCCAAAGTGATGATACCTCTAGGTAAAAACGTCTCTAGTTTTTGTCTAGTTTTTTTAAACTTGATTTTCAGCCTTTGGGGTTATAGTTGCATAGTCTGTGTTTATTTTTAAAAGGGATTTCTTTATTCTGTAAACATTTGGCTGTGCATCTGGCCTTGGGGTAGAGGCTGCAGGTAAAAAGATGGGTCCTACCCTTAGACACCATTGTCCTCTGGGGAAAGACGGGTGAAACCCTTGAAATCCAGGGCAGCCACTCAGTATCACTGGTCACTGGGGACCTAACTGCAAGTCCCACCCACGGTGAGAGAGCATCCCACACACGGGAGAACGGCCCTCATGAGAAAGACCAACACCACCAAATTTGGGGGACACGCAGCAAACGAAGCATGTGGACCATCCATTGACACGTCGCGTGAGGGGCTGTAACCTGCTGTATCTACCTGGAGAACAGTTCAGCAGTTTTTAAAAACATTCCAGACGCACCTACACTATGACCACACAAGCTTCCCTCCCAGGTCTTCACCCAAGAGAAATGGAAACCTCTGTTCAGAAAATGACTTAGCAGGGATGTCCCTGGTAGCTTCGTTCAGAATAGCCTAAAACGGGAAACAACCAAAATGCCCCGAGAGAGGGAGACAGACAGACAGCTGGCGACGCATCCAGGCAAAGGAACACTGCTTACCCAGGAGAAGAAAAGTAGAGACACACACAGCAACGTGATGAGAATCGGAAAAAATCATGTTGAGCAGAAGAAGCCGGACTCAAAATCCACACTATTACATGTATGGGACATCCAGGGACCATCCCATGGTGACAGTCGTCACGAAGTGGTTGCCTTGACTGGCAAGGGGCATAGAAGGACCTTTAGGGAATAATAGCAATTTCCGCATCTTGGTTTGGGTGCCACACCGTGTCCTAACGCACCGGTGGAAAATCTAAGGTCTCGCGTTTCTGTTCTATGTCAATTATACCTCATTGAAACTAAAAAATGACACCTGTGACAGGTGTGCCCAGGTGCTGTGCATTGGAGATGAGAGAAAACCCACCTCCAGGAGGAGACTAGGAGGGGGGGTCCCAGCGGATCAGGGCTTCCGGGTGAGACTGGAAAGGCAGGAAGAGGTGACCCCGGCCAGGTGACAAACCCTGACGACAGCCCTGGGTGAGAGGGCTCTGTCTTGCTAGTCCCGATGGCTTAAAAAAGGAAGACCAGGTAGATGTGTTTATTTTCTTCAGGGCTTGGTACATATGGGAGGCAACGTAGTCCCCCCACCTGCCACCCCAGGTCCCCGAGCTCCTTACTGGACTGTGTTCAGGTCTCAGTTTTGTAACAGCGTTTTAAAAATTTCTGATCGCTATAAGTTTTTTCCCCCAAGTCATAAATTGCTCTTAGTATTTTGTGTTTAGAATGGTTCGAGCACCTCGCTTTATGCAAGTGATCTCATGGTTTCTTCCCCCCTCCCCCTTAAAAATAAAAGCTGCAGATTCTCGTCGACACTGGCAGCAGCAACTTCGCCGTGGCCGGAGCCCCGCATTCTTACACAGACTCGTACTTCGACACGAAGAGGTGAGCCATGGGCCCGGGGCTGGGCGTGCCTAGGTTCGGGGGCGCCCCGTGAATCCTTCACAGTACCCTGGAGCCAAGTAGCCAAAAGCCCGTTTCATTCTCGGGGGAAGTGTGCGCGTGTAAGTATGTGTGTGTGTGTGTGCGTGCACACGTTTGTGAGCACATATGTGTGTGTTGTACGCGGGCGCGCGTGTGTCCGTGAGTGTGTTCGTTCCAGGGCCATTCTTCCAGTCTCCTGCGTTCTCGTGGGGTTCGCTTCCCAGACGTGCGAGTCACACAGCGGGGTCGTTACACCTGAGCTGCAGGGAGCAGGTGACGCTTGGGTGTTTCCGTGGTCCCTCGAGTTCTAAAGTGGAGGTGGGCTTGAGCGGGGTGGGGGGCACTTCGGACACGAGCATGTGACCGTCCGGGCAGGGAGGGCCTGGGCCGCTTGGAGAGCCACGTTGGCCGTGTCCCGCAGTCCCACAGGGGCCGAGGTGTGGCGCGTGGAGACCGTTTCTGGGCGAGAGCGTTCCGTGGCTCCTGTAGGAAGGGTGAGTGTGCGCGCACAGAGCGGCCAGCCGTCGGGGGTGGGGTCGCGAGGAGGGCGTGGAGCCAGGACGGAGGTCTCTGTGTGGTCCGGGCCTGGGGACAGCCCCCAGGGCCTCACGTCAGCACTCAGCTCCGGGGGAGTCCACGGGGTCCTGCAGCTGCTCGAGTGCTGTGCCCACCTTGACTTCACATCAGTTTTTGTGGCCCTGAAATTTGAACTCAGCAGATGAAGCCAGGGCGCTGACGTGTGGTTTGTAGAATAGCGCCATAAACCGCCCACAGACTCGGAACCGCCACGTCGGATTTCCCTGCCACAGACCTCGTCACTGTCCCCGTCTCACTTGCTTCGTCCACAGTCTCCTGTTCCAGAGAGTAACCCCCAACTTACCTGGGGGGAAAAGTGGGTGAAAATAACAACGGGACGCTTCTGCAAATCCCGGGCGACTTTGGTACAGCAGGACGCCTCGCCACGCGTGAGAGCCGGGTCCCTCTGTTGTGGAGCCGCGCCACGTCTTGGTCTCCAGTTTGGTGGCACGTAGAGCCACGGTCTCCGTTGTGTGAGGTGCGAGGCAGGGCTGGCTAGCGCTTGGCGGGCCCTCGGGGACTTCAGAGAGATCCGCTCGGCCCCTCCCTCAAGGAACCTATAGCATAGGTTATGAGTCAGGGGATGGATAACCTATCATCTTTTATCCAGGATGAAACTTCTGGCCAGTGATTGCTTTGTGATGGAGTCTAACATGTGCCCCCAAAGTTGCGTCTGCAACCACAATAGGCGTGAAGTGGGGGAGGGGAGGTATTTCTCTGTGTAATGTGTGTGTGTGTGTGTGTGTGTGTGTGTGTGTTATTATTATTATTGTGTGTGTGTGTGTGTCTGGTGAGGGGGCGGCATTTAAAAAATTTTCAAGCTCTGCTGCTGACTTTGCCAAAAGCTGGTTTTATTCAAACCCTCTGCCTGCCTGCCCCAAACACCCCCCCACCCCAACTGCTGCTCTCGGCTGCTTAAAGATCATGAAACAGAACTTCGC
>NW_024355205.1:37097415-37099564 GCF_902729225.1 Pteropus medius
AGGGCACGCAGCCCAGTGTAGACCGATAAAAGCGGGTTGGAGTAGACCGGGATGCCCAGAGCCGCTTGGGTCAATGACGTGGTTTTCCAAATCGGTGAAGAATCTTGGTGAAGTCCCCTCAAAAGTATGGCCTTCCCTCGGCTCACACTGTAGACGCACTCCTGGCAAGTTCAGTGTGATTATAAAGCTCTGTAAAGGGTGTTTATCTTGGTGGCAAAGCAATCCTAGCCCCACGTCCTTCCTGCAATGAGCCTCTCGTCTGTACACTTAGCCAGCTCCCCACGCCCACCGCGGGCTCTGCCTGCCACGGGCAGAGCGGGCAGATCTCGAGCTCTGTCACAGGTCGGCAGGCTTCCTCCCCACGGGAAGCTTGTGTCCCGTCACACACCTGCAGACACGTGACACAGAGAACAGCAGTCCGTCCCAGTGCAGCGGAAGGCGGGGTGGTGCGTGCCACTGCTGTCCGGGTTTCCACGTGCATATCCGACCCCATGACGGTCACTTCCTCCCCGGTAGCTCGTGGCGGTTCTTTGGCATAGCCGGGGTTTGACAGGGGTCACGGCCCAGTCTCCAACCCAGTCACCGTTTGTCCATGCGGACATAACCACGCTCACATTCCAGTCAGCATTACGAACACTGGGTACAGTGCCACTTAACACGTGACAACATTGAACTGACTGCAGCCAACCTGCCAAACCTCGGCTTTGTTCATCGTTTGGCTGCACCATGCTCCCCTGTCAGGTTTTAGCAGGACACGGCTTTTAACTTACCTGTCCACCTTGCTAGCCCGGTTTGTGTCCAGGTGGCCGATGCTCCTGTTTTTCATACCCAGAGAATAAGCTGTTCTTGGCTCCTTTGCACCCAATTTAACGTGGGAACTCCTGGGAACAGAGCGAGCACCCATGACGGCTGACGCCCAGCTTCGGGCTCCCTCCCGGCTCTCTGAGCTCTCCCGGTTCCCATGGATTTCCCCTTCCGTGGGCAAATGAAGAGAAATAAGGGACAGTGCAGGGGACGGCCTGGCTCCTTTCTCCCACTGGCCGGCTTCACCCCACTGAGTGGCACTTATGCATTCCATCCTCAGCTGGGCCTCCTCATTGGCAGGTATTGCTGGAAGCTTCTCAGCACCCGAGAAACGTCACTCAGATTTTGGCCTCCAGCTCCGATGCCACCTTTTTTCAAAGAGAACTAACTGTTCTTCGACAGGGCGGTCAGGTTTCTCCTTAGCCGAATCGGATCGAAGCATCACATCTCTGAGCGTCCGGCGCGCGTCAGCTGCAACCCCGCACCATGATAACTTTCTCTTGTCTCCCGTTTTCTTTTACGTGAACACAGATTTGTTATTGTAAAGTTAGGAGCTTTGCACGTAATTTACTCTCTGCGTCAATTACGTGTGGTTCGTTGCTCTAAGGCTCTCACCTAACTTGGGTTATCCGAGGTGCACTCTCCACCGCTGCATTTGATGGAAGCCAGGAGAATGTTCTCGCTTTTCTTCTCGGCTTTTCACAAAGGTTTCTTTTCTGAGACGCAGCTCCCCGCCCTGTGATGTGTCTGCGTTTGCTTACCCCTCTGATCTCCCTTAGTTATAATAAGGTTTCCGGTTGGGTTCGCGAGCCTCTGATTTCAAGTCCCCCAGACTTTGGGTATTCAGGTTTAATGCTCCCTGAAACATTTTGCAGTAATTGGAGGTTTGGCTTGGGGTTCTTTGACAAAATCTCTTTGATTTGCAGAATGAGTCGTCGGGTGACCGACCATTAGTCATTTGTGTATAGCTTGTTCCCATCAGAAGCCTGCTTTTCACGGCTGTGAGAGTTCCAATGAATTACGCTATAGCAAAAAGAAGGTGGTGTGTTTTTAAGATGTGCTTCTTTTTTAGCCAATAAAATGGCCTCTGGCCAGTTGGCTTGATGACAGATCCAATATACTCATCCCTCTGACCTGCTGATGTATTCAGGAAATTCAGTATATTTCCACTGAAGTGCCCCCTCCCCCCGAGCTCCATCTGGGCTGAGCCCCACAGAGTGGGCGTGGCAAGGGACAGTTTCTCCTCCTCGGCCGAGGCTGGTAAGCGGAATTAGGGTGTGAGAGAATGACCTGGGGGCCTCCCTAAGGAGGCCAAACTGGACCCCCGAAGCCAAATGCTTCATCT
>NW_024355205.1:37100782-37121415 GCF_902729225.1 Pteropus medius
CTATATTCCTGAGTCTGTTTTTGATTAGTTTGTTCTTTTTGTTCCTTAGATTCCGTATATCAGCGAAATCACATGGTATTTACCTTTCTCGGTCTGACTTATTTCACTCAGCATATGTACAATGGGATATTACTCAACCATTATAAAAAAATGAAATCCTGCCATTTGCAACAACATGGATGGACCTATAGTCCCGTTTTAAGGGCTGAGTAGCTGCCTGTGGCTGCCGTGTGGGACAATGTCGCTGCAGGCCCTTCCTGTCTCACAGCGGGTCTACTGGGCTGCTGGCCTGGGACACACGACAGCTCTGCCTCTCTGAATCAGGCAAGGCCTCTCCCCTTCCCCGGCCCCCGTAACCAAGTCACCTCCCACACATCGGTCCTTTTTCATGGGGTGGTTAGACTTCAGAGTGACACGGTTCCGGATAGTGAGGAAGAGTAGCAACTCTCGGAGCGTTTTCTAGGAAAAAACAATCCTACGTTTTTGGGTTTTTTTTCGGTTTTTATATTTTGTTTTCACATTGCAAACCAGTTAGATTTGCTTCAGCCTCAAAGGGAGTTTATGTAAAATGAACACCGGCAGCGAGCTGCACTTTTTTCCTCTGTTTTTTAATTATTTTTTTTAATGCCCGTTTATTTTTTTTCATACTATGTATACATAATTTTTTTTAACATTTTATTTTTTTATTTTCTCCCTCCTCCTTCCCCCCTCCCTTCTGGTAACCACTTGTGCATTGTCCATGTGTCTCTGTCTGTTTGTCCTGCTCATTTGTTGCTTTTAGGTTTATATCCCATGTAAGTGATATCGTGGTTTCCAACCTTTTCTGTCTGGTTTATTTCGCTTATATGATTAGTTCGAGGTCCATCCATGTTGTTGCAAATGGCAATATTTCATCTCTTCTTATAGCTGAGTAATATTCCACTGTATATATATGTACCACAGCTTCTTTAGCCAATCATCTATCGTAGGACACTTTGGTTGCTTCCATATCCTGGCCACTGTGAATAATGCTGCTATGAACATCGGTGTACCAATATCTTTTCGAATATGAATCCTACATTTTCTAATAGGAGTTCATACATTGAATTCAGGCAGCAAATGAATAGAGCATTATAATAACAGTAGCTATTGGTGCTGCGTACCTGCTATGTTCCAGAGTTTTGTTCTAAATGCTTTATGATATTAATTCCTAATCCTCAAAATTAACCTAATGAGATATGGTACTATATCATCTCCATTTTTCTAGTCGAAGACACCGAGGCACAGAGAGGTTCATTAAGTTGGCCCAGGGTCACACACAGCTAATAAGCAGGTGAACTAGCATTGGAACCTGGGCAGTATAACTCCAGCTACATTTCATCTCTCTGCAGATAGCCCCAAAATATCCAGAATGTTCCCTCCTATCAGGGGCCAGCAACCTAGTCGGGCGACTGTAGAAGACACGACATAGAGATTCAGGCTCTTCTCGTTAGCCTGGGCAGATGCTAATATTTTCAGTAGCCTGGACCAAGTTAAAACAACTTCTCAAAAGAAAGTCATGGCCCTTTAGACCGTTTTGGGGGAAAAGAACTAATCTTCTAGATCAGGAGTTAGCAAACCAGGGCCCACCGGTTCCATCAGAGCTGCCGTCTGTTTCGGGAGTAAAGTTTCTGGGCACACAGCCAACGATGGCTGCGTGGCTAGCGTCTGTGACCGCCTCTTCATTATGCTTGCGGAGCTGAGTCCTTGTAATGGAAGTCATGTGACCAACAAAAGCTTAAACAGTTTTTTTCCAGGCCCTTTACAGAAAAAGTATGCCAACCCTGTGCTCGGTCCTATTCTGCAAGCATTTCAGAATAATTTATTAGCGTCTTCCGTGACCAATCAAATTTCTGAACTTGTTGAAAGACCCGCATTGTCCAAAGGGACTGAAGAACTCAGCATTTTCATTACTGTTCGGCCCCTGCACGGCCCCTGCCGTGTGCCAAGCACACCTGGACTTTGGCTGACGCTAAAGCTTGCGTGTCACCAGCCCTCAGGGGCCCACGATTCCGTGAGCGGGCTCTGCACTTGATGGGTGTGATTTCCAGTGGGTCCCGGGGCCCACCCACTCTCACGTCCGCCTGTCCCTGCCCATGTCAGGTGATGAGCACGCATTCTCATTATGCCACTCTCCCTTGCAGATCGTGGTGGGCGAGCTAAAGCAGTAAGCAAACATGAAAATTGAACATTCTTTACATTTTACATTCCATTATGAAGTTAGAATCAACTAAGTTTCTCTAAAATATATCCGCCAGACATTTTTTTAAATAATTTTTTCCCTGATTATAAAAGTTACATATGCAAAAAATGTGGACGGGCCTAACCGCAAACTGAGTGTCCCCCACGAAACCCCCTACGTGGAGGTAGCAGCTGTTATTATCGGGGGGTAATAAACTATCTCGAAGATGATTCTGGCACATGCATAAATTTTTCTCTTACCTTAATTTTTTTTTTTTTTTATGTCATTGAAAATGTCTTAGGAAATACTGTTTTTCAGTGCTGTGTAATAAATAGTCCACCATATGGTTACACCATAATTTACCAATTTCCTTTTTACGGGGCGTTTAGGTGGTTTCCAACGTTTTCTATTATCAGTCTGTCTTTGAACATGAACCTCTGTCTGCTTCAGGGGTGTCCCCTTAGGGTCAGATTCTCAGAAGTACAATTTACTAAATTCAGGACCGTCAACATCTGAAAAGCTCCTAGATGTACAAAAACAAGAAAAGTCACGTCGTCTCTGACCTGACTTCCTCCCTGACCCCAAAGAAGACTGCGCTAGTTGCTGTCATTCTAAAATAAGGACTTAACAAGAGCGTCGTTCAGAGGCTTAATATTAAAACCGAGTGAAATGGAAAATGCAGGCAAACGGGAACTCTCTAGAATTATCTGGTGATTTGACACTTCTAGGAATTTGATCGTTTTCCTCGTGGGGACATGGTTTCAATGCCCAGATATTTGCTAAAAGATGTCCCTTGGGCTTCTTTGTATATATGGCCCAGCAGAGTCTGCAAACTCGAATGGGCGTGAGAATTACCTTACAGGATTGGACAGCCCAGGGCCTCGACGCCTGCTGCCTCTCCCCAGGATGTCCTTCCCCGTGGCTCATGGTCTTCACGCAGGTGTCACACATGCAGACCTATCGGAGAGGCCTGGCTGACTCTCCTCCCCTCCCCTTGCCTTATTCCCCGAGAGTTCTGACCGCTGCCTGGGATTTTGTGTGTTCACTTGTCTATTGTCTGCCTCGTTTCATCTGTCTCGCTCACAGTCTTATTTTGTTAATGTTATGGTGTTTGTGTAACTCCTACCCTTAGCTCTCGATGCATGTGGGGTTGTAGATGGTGTCACAGTGATCCGTGTCACAGCATGTCTGAGGCTTCATCCCCCACGTTTTGCTCTGAGCATCACCAGCTTTGGGGCAGGGGCGGGGAGCCTCGAGTGACGTTGGGCCAGTGCGGGCCCTGAGGAGGAAGCTCGTCACAATGGTGAGTGTGGCTTGGTCTTTATTAGTCACGTTGATAGTGTGACTCAGGCCGCAACCGGCCCAAGCTGATGGCACCTCCTTCTAGGCTGCCAGCCCCTCTCTGTGTCACAAATCAGCGGTGCAGGGTCCCCGCAAAGCTTGTGCCCTAAGGGCTCACGCAGTTCAGTTAAACACCTGAATTCTGGGGTTTCATTGGGGCGCAGAGATGTTAAACTCAGGGGCCTCACGGTAAGCCCAGGACTTCTTACACATGGCTTGGAAAACACGACCGTCACCCAGGTGGTTAGCAATTACGATTTGTGGCAATGTTGCTTTGTCGACATGAACTCTGGTCATTGTCAAGAGCTGCTTACGGTCCCTTCCGTGAGCAGGAAAGCTGCCTTTGCCGCCGTGAGGGCCGCCCTGTGAGACACGGACCATGGGCAGAGCATGGCACTCCCTGTCCTCTGTCTCCTCCAGGTCCAGCACGTACCGGCCGAAGGGCTTCGACGTCACCGTCAAGTACACGCAGGGGAGCTGGGCCGGCCTGGTGGGGGAGGACGTCGTCACCATCCCAAAAGGCTTCAATGGTTCTTTCGTGGTCAACATCGCCACGATCTTCGAGTCGGAGAATTTCTTCCTGCCTGGGATTAAATGGAACGGGATTCTAGGACTTGCTTATGCCGCCCTGGCTAAGGTAGGAATAATCCAGAATGTGAATACACCAAGAAATGGGAGGGGGTTCTGAAGACCTGTCACCGGACAGTCCAGCGCGTGGGTGCAGTGGGGCCAGTGAGAATCACGTGGTTGGGACAGACCAGTGGCCACAAATATATTTCTTAGTATTTTTTAAATTAAGGGTAAATGGCACAATTCTTTAAACCTTTGTGCGAACATCACTTTTTTGTTTGTCTTCTGTTTTCATCTATTTTCCTTGTGTAGTCTTAAAATGTTAATAGAATCCGACCACTTTGATTGCAGTGTTTGTCTAGGAGTTCTTATTAGGGTAGGGTTAAAAGAAAAGATGTTTATTAAATCCCTACGTTGGTGTGAAGATGGAGCCTACGGGAGATGCTGGAACCTCAGCAGGGGCTGAGACAGCCCTGTGCTGCCTACCGTGGCTCCAGGTCACCCTAAGGGGACTCCTGCAGCTGGAGCATGGGCGACTTGAAAGCCCGCCCTGGGGACAGCCGGTCACTGGAAGTAAGACGCGCCAAGGAGAAAGTTTGAAACCTCCCTCGCTCCCACCAGCATCAGAACCGTCACAAAATGGGGAAAGACAGAGTTGAATGTTCTCCAAACATTTGTCCTCGGGCCGACCCACAGGAAGTCCTGCCGGTGTGTGGGAGTAGGGGCAGGCTCCCCGAAGCCTGGGGAGTTTCCACCGGGAGACGCTGCCAGAGGCAGGTGGGCTGGACACTGGCTGTGCCCGAGGCAGGTTTTGTGCACAGGTGAGCAAAGCAGGAGGTGGTCACCTCTCCTGCCTGGAATCAGGTACCATGCCTTGTCTTCTCGGTCAGGGTCAGGCTTCAAGCCGGAGCTGGTGGAAAACAACAAGGAAGCCCCGTTTCGAGAGTGGCAGGCGTGGTGACAAGAGCCCCCCTTAGTCCTCGAGGATCCCAAAGAGAACACCTGTTTTCTCTTCCCTTAAACACATTTGCTCCAGCTCAGGTGTACTAGCAAACGGTGTGCATGCGTGGGGAGGGAGGGGATGAGATTAGGGGTTGGGGGTGGGGGGCAGTGGGCAGGCAGGTCCCCAACCCTGTGGCTTCTCCAGGAGAAAGAATGGCCACGAGACACGAGGCTGAGAACATGACAAGATGTTGGTTCTCTCCATTCTCGGGCAGACTTCGTAAGGCCATGCTGTGCTCATTTGAGAGACATGAGGGCCAGCAGCTTTTCCCTCGCCCCGTGCCTGGCGGCCGCGTGCACATCCCACCCCATCTGCAGACTGGAAATAATTCACATCCCTAAATGCCGACAATGCGACCTTGGGCAAAACATTTCATCTTCATGTGACTTTGAAAATGAAAGATGTGTGACTGTTTTTATGCTGATTATTGGGAAGATGGTAGAGGAAAGCTAAATGATCTGGAATTAATAAGATAGAAGACTTCCTTTGAAAATAAACTACTTCGGGCCTCTTTGGGGGGCCCGACTCCTCATAGAACCTTTAATCTTTTCATCTGTGAAATTCCAAGATCGGCTGCCCGTCCCCGGGGACAAGGAAGCGGTAACAGGCTGCGTCGGAAGCACAGCCGGGAACAGGAGTCCAGGGTCACCTGGGTCGCTGGCCCAACAGGTTTGAAGTACACTGACTGAGCACTCAGGGTGGTCAGGGTGTGTGGCGGTCCCGCGCCATCCTAGATCCCGCCACGTGTGTCAGAACCACCTACGGGGTCTCCCACTGCGGGGGCCTGGGTCCAGCTGCACGTCTTCTGAATCGAGTGCTCTTGGTCCCAGGCAACTGTGCATTTTTAATCCTCTAGAGCAGGGGTCCCCATCCCCCGGGCCATGAACCAGTGCTGGTCCGCGGCCTGTTAGGAGCCGGGCTTCACAGCAGGAGGTGAGCGGCAGGCGAGCGAGAGAAGCTTCATCTGTATCTGCAGCCGCTGCCCAGCGCCGGCATCACCGCCTCAGCTCCGCCTCAGGTCATTAGGCATTAGATTCTCACAGGAGCGCCGGACCTTGGTGCCACAAAGGCTGGGGACCGCTGCTCCAGAAGGATCCTGGAGCACAGTCCCACCGCGGAATGGCTCGACAGAGTAATGACAGACCCCTTACTGTGTGCCGGGCACTGCTCCTAGCCCCTCACGTGACACCGACCCCTTTAAGGCCCAGACCGGCTCTAGGGGCCTGTCACCATCCCCGGCTGACAGATACGGAAACTAAGGAGCGAGTCCCATGGCCGGGTTTCGATTCTGGGCAGTGCGTACCGTGCCGCCCCCTCAGGAAGACGGACGAAAGAACGGCGGACTGCGTCTCCGCCAGCCCCAGCCGCTTCCAGAGACGCCCGCGTCTCGCTGACCCGAGCCCCAGGGGCTTTGACAAAGGCGACGCGGAGAGACTTCCAGGATGCCACGGACGCTGGGAAGGGAGCAGGAGCCGGCGAACTGCTCGGGAAGAGGCGCGTCTGCTGACAGCGGGCTCCCCTCGCCGCCTCCAGAATTCTGGTCTGGCTTCTCACGGGGACGGACGTTGGCGCCTTCGGCGGGCCACGGGCGGCATGTGCCTGTGGCATCTCTGCTACTGCAGCTAGGTTTTCATTAAGAACGTGCACCCCATGGCGACGAACTGATACCTCCCAGTTGTCACAGCCACAATCTAAACACAAGTCTCTCGCCTTCCTTGGCGAGCTCCAGCGTCCTTGGTCCACCCCCGACTCAGAGCTATTCGCTGACCGTCCACGCCCCTTTGGGATGGACTGTCCCCACGGGGCGGTCACCTCTCATTTCTGCAATGGACAACTCGCTGTGGCTGGAGGAGGCGAATGTGCTTTTCCTGGAGACGCTGTTCTCTCCTTACTCCGAAACGTCTAAGATTAGAAGCCCCCAGCCGTCCTGGTGGCCGCGTCCCCGTCTGCCGCCCGCCTCACGAGGCGGCCGTGGCGATGAAAGCGACAGCACCCTAACAGCTTCCGAAATACTATCTTATTTTCACGACATGGCCGTCGCAAAAGGAAGACGTACCAAGGGTAGCGGGTCCTGTCGGAGGTCTCTGGATCCGTGTGCGTAGTCATAAGTTCGTTTATTCTTCGGCGATGAAAAGACTCAGTGTAAAGGGAAACAGTGTTGTCTGTTGTGCCTGGTGTCTGCACCGGGGCCTGCTCACTTAGCTGTCCCTTTTCATCCTCCCGCAGCCATCGAGTTCTCTGGAGACGTTCTTCGATTCCCTCGTGGCACAAGCGAAAATCCCCAACGTCTTCTCCATGCAGACGTGTGGGGCGGGCTTGCCAGTGGCTGGATCTGGCACCAATGGAGGCAGTCTGGTGGGTATCCCTTAGTCTCAAAGAGCCGAAAAGTCTGTTTTATTAAGACCCCGATACAAATATGAGACACGTAGCACACTGTAAAGTTTTGATCATCCTTATTATAGAACCTATTGAAATGGGTAAAATTAGGTGTTATTCTCAGCTTTCCTAATCATCCTGCCATCCAAGAGATGAAGCTTGTTGCTTCCCAGATTCCATTAAAGCTTCTTACAATTCTCCTCTGAAAGGTAACGAACTATTTTTGATAGACGAGGGAGGGGCTCGTGGGGAGGGCGTATGTAGCAGGTGGGCCTCACTCTGGGAGGGGGAAGCAAGGGGGTTGCCTGTGGTTTCCTACATTTGATGCGGAGACACGGGACACCTGTACATCCCCACTCTCTATATCAACACACATACACACACACACATGCACACGTGCGCGCGCACACACACAGCACGATTGTTTTTAATGGAACAGAATCGAGCGCATGCGCGCTGCGGATGAGCTGTAGCCCGAGCATCCTCCTGATGGGCCAGCGATGAGAAGCAGGTTCAGCTCCTTGCATTTGCTGACAGTGCACCTGCGCTCGGCACCTTTCTCTACCCTCTTCTCTGGGGACGGGCAGGCTGAGGGTCTGTGGGGTGATGTTATATAGTCTTCCAAAATGAAGTTTCGCATAGGGAACCTCTTTTGTCCTGCTTTCCACGCAGGCGTGTGGGGCGGGAGGTCACCTTCTGACTTCCGAGGGGCCGAACGCCTATCAATCGACGCGGTTCACTGTTTTACCGCGTTTCTTCGGGAGCAAAATCCCAATATTGTAATGCTGGAATCGCATGCACCTCCTTTACGTGAGGGGAGCCGCCAAAGCATCTCGATTAGACCGGGGCATTGTTCGACCACCTCTGCATACGTGGCCCCGAAACGTCCCCATGTCATTTCCAAGCACACATACTCGTGTCGTCACGTCTCAGCCGAGCGACAGCGCCGACTGCGGGGCCGTTCCGCCTCGTGAGCGCGCCGCTCAGTGTGACGCGTCGTTTTCCTGCACCTTGTTTTCTGTCTCATACCTGTGAATGTTTTTCTTCCCAGGTCCTGGGTGGCATTGAACCGAGTTTGTACACAGGAGACATCTGGTATACCCCGATTAAGGAGGAGTGGTATTATCAGATAGAAATCCTCAAGCTGGAGATCGGAGGCCAGAGTCTTAACCTGGACTGCAGAGAGGTACCCACGCCATGAGCCCTTCGCGCCCGCGTGTGCCCGGGCCTCCCAGCCCTCACAGCTGGCACCTGAGCGTGACACCGGGAGGCCCGCTGCGGGACAAAGCGGAGATTCATGACATTCGACACTACAGGCCTTTTTGTGTGACAAGTTTAAATCAATGACCCCCCTCCCCCCAAAAAAAATGATGCTCCCTTTCACCACTTGCCTTAACGGGGAGAAATTAGCATAAAATGGCGAGCGAGGAGAACCCCAATTTGCCTTTGACCGGTGGTCCTTGAACTCTTGAGTAGAATGCGACACGGAGGTTTCTATCAGCATGAGGGGAGGAAGGGGGACTAAACAATGAACAAAATGAAACCCAAAACAGATCATCAGCTGTATCCCGCATTCCCAGCAGATCCCCTCCTCCCTGGAAGGCGAGCGGGCCCCGAGGATGTGTGCGGCGGGCGGATGTGCACGGCCGTGAGCTCAGGTCTCGCCAACCTCGCTCACCCCCGCCCCGCCCCCACCACTGCCTTTTGGCTATATCGTGGCACACGATGGCATTAGGATTACGAGGACCTGAGGGAGCCTCCGTCTGCCGAAGCATCTTCCAAACGGTTTCTGAAAACCAGCGGCATTTTTATCACATTCCTGCCGTGTACCTCCGACTCGTCCCTCACTCGCTTTCATGTCCGCCCTGCCGTCCGCCGCAGCTCATACGCGGGGTGCCGCTCACAGACGATGGTCCATTGCACTGTATTTGTAGTGTTTCAGGCAGCTGAGCCCGCTGATCTGTTCATTGTCGAAAGGTGCTTATTGGCCATTAGCAGATCAGTGGTAGTTGGATGAGGTGCCTGAAGTGAAACACAAACTGCGTGTGAGTGTTTATGAGTGTGTGAAGTGTGTCGTGTGTGTGGAAGGTGTGTGTGAGTGTGTGAGTGTGTGATTAGAGGACAAGCATATATCTGGAGGTTTGAGACTTAGGTTTTTGGTTCTTTCCTGCTCACCCGATAAGAACAAACAGCAAAACCCAGATCTCGCAAAGTTCCGTTTCTTGAAGGCCTTTCATATGTTTACGTTTCTTACACACACAAAAAGTGATCATTTTAAGGACAAAGTAGATCAGATTCAGCTTAAATTTGTTTCTGAACTGAGCATAATTTTACATTTGAAGAGAATACGAACATATTGATACTTTTCAACTCCACATCATTCTTCATTTCTGCCACCCGCCACCAGAACAAACCCTTCCTTCCTTCTGAACTGACTGGCGGGGCATTTGGTCCTATGACTCGTGAAAGTGGGAAGAGTAAATTGCCCGCCACTCACTCCGTTCCCAGGAAGCCTCGTCCACACAGCGATGTCTCAGGTGGCTGGAGGGGCCCAGGTCCTCTATCCTCCGTACCAGCCACGGGGGGAATGGCGGAGGAGGGGACAGTGCTGACAAAGCCTGTGTGTGTGCGCGTGTGTGTGCGTGTGTGTGCGTGTCTTACTGAATGTGTCTAGCTCTCTCTTCATGGGCAGCATAACAGGTGACTTTGTACGCTTTGTGTAAATGGCATTTAATCTGTCATTTCCACCTCTGAGGACAAATGGGTCTTAACTCCTTGCCCGTCGGGGCTCTTTGACAAGCGAGTTGGGGCCTCTCTGACTGAGGGACAGACAAGCCCGGCACTGGGAGGGCTGCTGACTTCGGTCACGTCACTTTCCTTTCTTGGCCTCCGTTTCTCTCCTGTGAAGTGAGACTCTTGGGCTCAGAGACCTTCGATCCCGAACTCTGGGAATACGGAATTAACTGTAGGCACGAAGCAGGTACCGCGGCTGCCCCAGTTGGTACGTGACAGAGCCGTGCGTTGCCGCGGAGTGCCCTGTCACGTGCCTGTCACTCACGTGCCTTCTCCCCTCCCCTCTCCTAGTACAACGCGGACAAGGCCATCGTGGACAGCGGCACCACGCTGCTGCGTCTGCCCCAGAAGGTGTTCAATGCGGTGGTCGAAGCCGTGGTCCGCACGTCTCTGGTGAGTTCTCAGGACCTGACAAGCTTAAGGCCATAACCACAGGCTGGGTGCCTCCATCTGAGGATGTCGAAGGGCGTTTGGTCTTGTTTTTAACTATTATTTATTAAGTTCACGGTCTTGCTCTTGAACGTGAAATAATTCTTTCGTTTTAACCTGAAAGGTCTTGGATCTGAGCATGTGATGCTTTTTAGTGTTTCGAATAATAATAGCATAGTTGGTGTAGTACTTTTTTAATGTAAGGGAAAAAAACACTTGGTAATATTACTACAGTAAAGTAAATAGTAAACCAGGAATACGTTTGTAGCCCTTAAAAATACACCAGAAATCAGTCGTACGTCCTCCTGGCCTTCATTCCAGCTGTGCTGGGATTTTAATTCCTCCGTAAAAGAGACAAGGGCCGATCGGCCAATATAATAATAATCGTGTGGCCGTACTGTGAAATCCAACGAGAATCACCATCAAGGACAACATGACTTTCGGGGACCTGGCTGATGGTATTCTCAGTGTGACCCCACCTTTCCAGTTTGGGGCACCAGAGGGACCAGACAGCGTCGATTGGTAGGAACGTGGCTTCAAGGTCAGGAGGGACTTTTCCTGGACAGTCTTGACCCTGGTGGGAACGTGGCCGAGACGGCCGAACGCGAAGGGCAATCTCTGGGAAAACGTGCAGCCGCTGCTTCGTCATGGGTGGTTCCAGAAGCCTGGGCTCTCCGTGGTCCCCGCCCAAAACCTCAAATGATTCAAGTGCCGTGGGAAGAGCCGCGGGGAGATGAAAAGGGCGCAGGTGAGAAGGAACGCGGGGGCCGGTTCGGAGCGAGACGGTCTTCGAGGCGGTGGCCCGGAGCCGTCCGCGATCTGCCGAATCAGAAAGAAAAAGAGAAATGGCTGGTGAAGGTTTTGGTGCCTTCAATTTAGGATGTCAGCCGCAAATCAGCCCCTGCTCGAAATAAGGATGGAGCAACCTGCTGATTTTCTTCAGGAGTCAAAACGTCCTCAGCGAGTCCCCACGAGCGTCTGCACGTGGGACGTGCTGAGCTGTGACTGCTTCCCGCTGTCCCCAGGCAGTGCCTGCAGCATCCGAGTGTGCCAGGGCCGTGCAGTCCGTGAAGTCAGCCCCGCTCCGAGCCTTGAGGACGCGGGGCTGGGGCTGACGGGCGTTGGCACCGCCGGAGTCATCGCGTCACGTGGCCAGCGGCGACCGACTTTGTAAGGAAACCACGAGGCGGAAGGGCCGAAGTTATGAAATGTGTTTGTCCTGGGTGAGAGATGCTCCTGTGACTCCAGAGCCCGTGTCGGCAGGGAGAGACCTGGGAAGGTTGTTTGTCTTGGGCAGGGACCGTCCACGAGGCTGGAGGCGTCACCGTCTGTCCCATTGCGTGTGGACCAAAGAAGCGTTTGTCCTCTGTGTCTGCTCGCTCTCTTGGTGCTCGGGTTTTCGGTCTGGTTAAGGAAGGGGCTGGCTTCGGAGTGAACGCAGCGCAAACCCACGCTCTGGCCCCTGGCGCGGACTGTTGACACAGAGTTTAGGACAGGGATGGTTTGCAGGTCTGTATTTTGAAAGGAGCCCGCTGGGGGTCTGTGTGTGGTGAAGACCCAGACTAGCCCCCCGACTTCTCCAACTCGAAAATGCAGAAACGGGATGGCCCCCACTCGAAGGCGACGTCTGACGTGAAGGCTCTGTCCCCCGAGGCACATGGCCTGGCCCCCGGAGGCCTGGGTAGAGGGTCCCCCATCCAGGTCTGAGCTGTGCCCTCAGGCGAGCTACTCGGCCCCTCTGAGCCTCATCCTTGTCTGTGGTTAGACCAGCTCTTAGTGCTGACGCTGGAGCTTGAGTCCTGGATGCCCGGCCAGCCGCCTCGGCTCTCCCGCGGATCCAGCAAAATGCCCGCCCACCTCCATCGACGCGTCTGGCAAGAGGGCCTTTTCCAGGATGCGTGTGTCAAATCCACCTAACTCTTATACAAAGCAGGAGGAAATAACGCCAGCATTAGAAACGTCATAGGTCGATCGCTAACAGTTTGGGCGGGGAGCCTGCAACAGGTGAAGAGGGCATGGGGCGTTTTCTCCCGGCTGTCACCCCGGCGGGGGCGGGACCGACACCCACACGCGTGTCATCGTGTGCAGCATGGGCGCCCAGGCCACAGTCGGCCCGTGACAGCACGGCGTTCTCGGCCCTTGCCCTGGTCATCCTCTGCTGCGTCCCTGCTTACCTGTCTCTGCTTCCGTCACACCCCGCGCCTGGACCCTCTTCCCGTCCCTGGACCGCTCTTCGTGGAGGGGTCTCTTTTGCTGGCCCACTTCTCGGGGTGGGTCCTGGGCCCCTCTGCTGCCCGTACTGTCCCCTAAGCAGCGCCATTCACAGCCACATCGTCACGTCCCACTCACCTGTCAGCGATTCTGGAATGCGGCTGTCTACCCCCAGCCCAGCCCCTAGGGTTCGGCCTGGGAGAACACGTGACCCCCAAAACCCCACTCGGACGCCCTAATGACACCTGACGTGCCGCAGAGCTCAGATCTCTGGTAAATGCACAGTGGTTCCCTCCCAGCCTGTCTCACGCCCCTTCCCGTCCTCCGGGCCAGCCTCCAGGGCCGTCATCCCTGTCACACAGGGGGGCGGGTCCCACGCTCTGCCCTCCGGCCCCCACCACACCTCACCGATGCCTGCCCGCCCCTTCCTCTTCAAGGACACTCCCTTGACAGACAGTGCCCCTCCTCCTGCCGTAATGCAATGACCGGACACACGTGAGCCAGCCTGTCCCCATCACGTGCTCCAGCTCGCCCCGAGCAGGGCACCACGCTGGAGGTGTCAGAAGAGGCACCTCCGACACGTACAGACGCAGCGACTAGTGGACGCGAGTGGGCGCCGTCGCCCTTCCGGGCCTGAGGCGAGGCACAGGTGGCCGTTCCGTTCCCCACAGATCTTTCCTGAGTGTCTCTGATGGTCTCGGTGTTAGGACTAGAGGTGGGTGCCGACAACAGGCCGCTGTCCTTGGAGGACTCAGACCTTAGTGCAGGAAACAGAGTGAACCTATCACTCTGATAAATGTGGAACTGGGGGATACCTGGCCGGGTACCATCCCTATGTGAAGGAGTCAGGGAGGGCTTCCTGGATGAGGCAGCCTCCGAGCTGTGACCTGGGGGAGGAGACAGGTGTTCCAGAGGAGAGAGAGCCCGCGGGGCTCTGCTCCAGGAGCCTCGCTGGGCGCAGGGGGCTCGGAGGAGAGGTGATGCCCGACAAGGGCCTGGAGGGCCACGTTTAGGATCTGGCGTCTCTTCTAAAAGGTCATTGCAACTACCGCGTGACCTTGGGCCCGTTACTTCGCCTCTCTGTGCCTTGGTTTCTGTAAAGTAGATGGGACAACGTTACCGCGCCGGTGGCGGCGTTCAAGGATTAGGGTGATGATGGCTGCAAAGCGCTTGAGATGGTGCCGGATGCAGCGAGCGCCCCTGCGGATCTTAATAGCTGTTATGCTGTCACCGCTGTCACTCTTCCAGGGGACCGATGTCTCCACCGCTCGGTCCCCGTTAAACGTTGTTTATCCCCGTGACGAAGAGAGCCGAGAGCTGTTCCCCACAGGTGCGCCAGACGAGTCATTTCTCCCGTGATCTCGTTTTGTCCAGATTCCAGAATTCTCTGACGGCTTCTGGACTGGGTCCCAGCTGGCGTGCTGGACGAATTCCGAAGCGCCTTGGTCTTACTTCCCTAAAATCTCCATCTACCTGAGAGACGAGAACTCCAGCAGGTCCTTCCGCATAACTCTCCTGCCTCAGGTATGAGCTTGGATGTGGGCTTCTGTCTGTGCCGTGTAGCCTGCAAGAGTAAAGCGGCTCATGCCTAATGCGTGCAGCTGGATGTCACGCCTGTATCGGATCGCGATGGTTGGCCATGCAATCGTGCTGCGTAACAAACAGCCAAGAAAGCCAGCGGCCTTAACCGTGAGCATTTATTCCTGCTCATGGGTCTGGGCAGGCCCGCCGATCGTGCCAGGCTGGCTCACGTGTGTCCGGGCCTAGGATGGCCTCACTCACGCGTCTGGTGGCCGGGTCAATGGAGTGATAGGACCGTGGTCGCTTGCCACCCAGCACTGCCTCACACAGCGGTGCAGGGTTCCGAGAGAGAGAACAAATGCCCAGGGCTTCTGAGGTCTGTCTGGACCCAGAACTGGCCAGTACCTGTAGCACAGTGCTGTACAAACAAGACCACAGCCAGATTCTTGGGGGGACGGGGGGGGGAGTAGACGCCGTCTCCCAACGGCGGGAGCTGCAAAGTCACAGCAGAAGGGTGTGGCTACAAGGAAAGGCCGAGAATCAAGGACATTTTTGCAGCATCTGCCACGGCAATGATACGCTTTTTTACTTATTTATGACTAAATCATTCGATTCTCAGAGATGAAGACGTTTTTTCCACATTCAATAAATCGTGGATTCCTTCTTCATCCTAAGCATCTAATTCAATAGACCAAGCTCGTCTTCCTTAGCCTGTCCTTCCCGTGGCCCTCACTCACACCACTCACGTCCCCTCCGCCACTCCGGGAACCTCCAGAGTGCCCCCCAGGCACCCCCGGTCCCCACTCTGTGTTCCTCTCCAGACTTTTGCCAGATTAATCTTCCTAAACCACAGCCTTCAAACCCACCATTTAAAGAATGACAGCGCCTTTCCCCGGCGTGGCTTTTGATGACCTCCTCGCTGGACCCTTCCTTGCTCTCCAGCCCATTTCCCGCTACACCCTTGACCCTCCTGTCATCGGTCACCATCCTCCTGTACTTTGTCCTAACCTTCGCTTCCGCCCCTCCCCCGCCTGAAATGCCCTCTCGTCCCGACTCCATCCGTGTATCCAAATTCTTCTCATCCTTGAAGACCCAACCCAAGCAACCGTCTTTCGTCGAAGCTCCGCCGAGCAGTATAACCCGTTTGTGAGCTCGGCCTTCAGGCTCATAACACGTGTTTTCTACACCCCTGGCACGGGATCGTGCCTTTAGGGTATGTGCGATGCTATCACCTTCTCCCTTTGACTTCTGTTTTCAGAAAGAACGCACACACTTCTATGTCTTTCTCAGCTAAATGAGTAATTCCTCGAGGAGGAGAACCGTGAGTTTTGAAGCCCACCCTTCCTTCGGGTAGTGCCCGATAGAGATTCGTCAGATGCTAAGTCTGTGTGTCTTTGTCGTCATCTGATGAATCTGGGATAAAAGAGTGGGATTAAGGGGCAGGAAAGGAAGGATGACTTCAGAAGAAGCAAGTAGATGATAATCCTGCGTTTTCCTCCATTTTTAACTTTATGTGGGGGGCAGGGCACTCCAGAAACGGGCAGCTGTTGGGGAAGATACCGAAAGCATTGAGGAACACAGCCCAGCAGAGGACACACGCTCCGGGAGCGAGAGCCTCGAGTTACGGTCTGAGCACCGCCCTCGACACATTATAACTTTAAGCAGCTCACTTAGCTCTTCCTGTCTGTCCCTTTATAAGGGAGAAATAATGCCACTTGCCAAAGACACGTTCAGAAAACTGCGGTCTCCTTGGATGAACAGCGCCGCAAAGAATGATGTTGGAATGATACGTTTCAGCATCTTTAACATAACGTGCTCTTTACGGTCGCATTGTGGTCCGTCGAACGGCGATATGTGGGTGTCAGTTCATCGGCGCAGTGTGTCACTGACGTTGAAACCTCGCTCGAGGACGAAGGTGAACACGTGCTGGCAAATAAATGCCGTGCGGGTGGTTGGCAGAGTCCGGAGCGCCGACGAAGCGGGAGAAAACACAAAAAACAAACAAACAAACAAACAAACAAAAAACAGCGTTCAGGGGAAAATCCATTATGTCCAGGGCGGCCGACAGCCATCCAAACTGAAGGTTCGCTGGGGCTTGTCAGCAGCTTTTAGGGCCAGTTCTGGCTTGGGGACGGTGGGGGTGGTGCACCGAGCGAGGTTTGGGAAGATCGCATTTCACTGATACATCTCCGCCCGAGAATTTAGTCTCATTCTCACTTATGAGACTGTAGGTCTTCGTTCGTCGACCGACGTGCTCACATTTTCGATGTTTAAAAATCTTCTTGCCCCACGGTTTTCCCGGTTTCCTATGCTGATGACACACATGTCGGGGACAGTGCTGGGCCACCTCCTAACACCTCGGCTCTGCCCAACCGGCCCCCTTCCTAACATTCAGGGGTGTCCCCAGAGTTTGGGAATGGAGTCCCTACAGAGGACCTGCCAGGCAGCAGCAGTAATAGGTGGGCAAGTGACCGCTATCCAGAAACGGTGGCGTCAAAGGCGATTATCGTAAATTTCGTCTGTCACCGACACTATTTTCCAAAACACATGGGCCAGATCCTGTCTGGCCTGTGAAAGAATCAGTCCCCAGCCCACAGGCGAATTCTGGTTTTTCGTTTTTTGTTTTTCACATAACCCTATCAATGGAAGTAGTTTCAGCCTAAGAACCACCGATTCGTCTATTCATGCTGTTTTAGTTTAAGGCAGACAGTTTATTCAGAGATTCTGTAGCTTTCCCAGCATGTTACAAGTTTACGGTTTGGAGTTTTTGCTGCAAGTCAGCTGGGACACACGTGGAAAGGACAGCAAAAGACGCAGAGTCCGTTCGCATCACGTCTGCGTCCGCGTCATCGGCTGCATCATACATGACAATTGCTTGGGTTTATCATGGACTTAGTTCGCTCAAAGGTGGGCCTGTGTGTGTGCGTGCACATGTGCATGTGTGTGCACGTGTGTGCATACATGTGTGTACATGTGTGCATTATGGGTGTTGTGTGCACTGTGTGTGCTCATGTGTTTGTGTGTGTGTATTCATATGCATGTGTGTGCATGGGTGCACGTGTGTGCATGTATGTGTGTGCATGTTTTGCGTGTATAAGCTTGCGCGTGTGTGTTGTGTGTGTGCACTGTGTGTTGTGTGCTGCGATAATGGCGTGTGTTTACTGTGCATTATGGGTTGTGTATGCATGTGTTTATTATTGCATGGTAATGCGCGCATGTGTGTGCTCATGTGTTTGTGTGCATTTGTATGCATGTGTGTATGTGTGTGTGCACGTGGGTACCGCATGTGTGCGTGCGTGCTGGTGCACGTGTGTGTGCGTATGTGTGCATGCGTGTGTGCGTGTGTTTCAGCGGCAGCTAAGGGAGCCCCTTTTCCTAGTTTAAGCCAATCCCCGTGAGAAGTCGTCTGATTCGTTTAGCGCTGACAAGCTCAGCCGGCTCGTTGGCCGCACGCGTGTTCTCGGGCCTTCCTCCCGGCCTGCGGACCCCAGGTGCCCAGGCTGCGACGCAGTGAGGATAAGGACTCCCAGCCTCAAAGACGGGTTCACGGACAGACAGACCGTCGTGCAGGCATCCGACCACCGGCCAGGGCCCTGGACGCAGCAGCTACGTGATGTCCAGCAAGGGATGACCCCGGGAGAGGCCCTGCTGTGTCCCTACTTGTCTCCCCCCTGACACGCCCCCCGTCCGGTCTCCCTGCGCAGGGCGTGCGGGACGTCGCCTCCCTCGGGTCTCGGCCTGACCCACACGTCCTCCCACCTCGACCTCCGGTTTGCTCTGTTCGGATCCAGGTGCTGTTCTGGTGCTTCCCTGTCACGAGGACTCGCGCCTCGTCCTTCCTCGGTCACCTGCAGTCTGCCTCCCGCCCTTCCGCCGCCACCCGCCGCCACCCGCCCGAGGGCAGCCCCGCCCGAGGGCCTCCTTCCAGCCTCTGCTGCTCCCGCCACCTCCCCGCCTGTCCCTCACGCCAGCCGCAGGACCCCGCACTCTGCCTGTCCCTGAAGCTCGGCGCTTCCCCCCGAGCCTTCAGGGCTGTTCCCCTTAGGCGCAAAGCCCTCTTCTCACTCACTGGATACCGTATTGCGTCTTTGTAAATATTTGTCGTTATGTCCTGCGAAGCCACTCTATGCTCATCATCACCTCCATGTTAACACTTTGCCGTTAGAAAGCGGAGGGATCGTAGTTACGGGTAATGACGACAGTTTGCTCTCTGATGCTTTAACTGTGGACGCGGTTCCCCACAGGCTCCCGCCCCCCGCCAGGGACTCTCGAGGGCCACACGTCACGTGTGTTTAACCCGCACGGCTCCTACACATGTGGGAAATTCTTACCCGTCGCTGCTGTGGCTTCTCCCCGATTGGGATGGCTTCTCCCTCCCGTCCCGGGGAGCTCACGCTACCTGTGCCACGTCACCCACTTTGACGTTCTCTTTGACAGAAGGTGCCACCGTCACTGTGGGAAGGTGGCGCTCTGGGGCGGGGCGGGAGCCACTGCAGTAGCTCGCGAGAGAAGAGGGCGAGAGGGACCCGGACCAGGGTGGGGGCGACGGAGGTGGGAGAAGCGAGCAGATTCCGATTCGGTTTTAAGGCCGGCAGACGCTCGCCATGGTTTCGGTGGAGGGTAAGAGATCCTGGCCCCGTGCCCGGCGCCTCAGTGACTGGGTGTACCATGGATTTGCTGACCCGGAGAACATCGGGGGGACAGCAGATTCGGAGCCAGGTCCAAAATTCTGTTTTTAAATGTCGCGTTTGAGATGCCAGCTGAGCGATGGGGTGTGGCAGTGGCTGCAAAGATCTGGGCTGGAGATGAAGATGTGGGATGGAGTCTCAGCATAGAGCACAGGGGAGGAGGGGAGGACCCTGCGGCTGCACGGGTCACCTGGGAGGGAAGACGGAGGGAGGCCAGGGCTCTGGAGTTCTCAGATGCGGACAGGTGAGGAAGGCGAAGCACGTCCGGTACAGATGCCTGAGAGGGAGCAGCCAGGGACTTAGGGAGAAGAGAGGACCTGCGACCAGGAGCCAAGGGAAGAAAGTTATGCGGGAGGGAGACTGAGCATCGCCCATGGACGGGGCCTGGGGGGGCGCTTCCCACTCAGTGTTCATGCACCTGCCTGCCACATAGGTGGGACACTTCCATGGGACAGGACCAGGTGCTATTCCTCCTGTATCTCTAATGCTGAAGACAGTGTCTGGGCCACATCAAGTGCTCAATAAATGACTGCTGGGTGGATGGACACCTTCTGTACGGGAGCACCTGTGTGCAGTGACAGGTGGTGTACGTGTGTGTCTATCGTTTTCGGTGATGTTTGTCACCATGCTTACGATCTCGACTTCCAGATGGCAGGGTGGCACTTTCTTTCTCAAAGCTCCCCATAGCACCTCGGAGGATCCTGACCATGCTGTGACCTCAGCAGTTGTACGACATTGCCTGATTCATACTTTTTCTTGTTTGTTTGCTCTTTCCTCTTAAACAGCTTTACATTCAGCCCATGATGGGGGCTGGCCTGAATTACGAGTGCTACCGATTCGGCATTTCGCCTTCCACGAACGCGCTGGTGCTCGGTGCCACCGTGATGGAGGGCTTCTACGTGGTCTTTGACAGAGCCCGGAAGAGGGTGGGCTTTGCAGCCAGCCCCTGTGCAGGTGAGTGACCCCTGCCTTGGACAGGGAGACCTAGCTGGGGTGCTTTAAGTCAATTAACAATTCTTGATGAGTCAGATGCCATTGGATTGTTTCACGCATGCCCATCATCGGCGATCAAAGTCATCAATAAAATGTACTGTGGGAAGATCGAGAGAAAAAAGCGAGATGATCTCTGTAAAACTTTTAGTCCCGTGCTCGGCGTGTGGCAAATGCTCAACGAGTGTTAGGCGTTACGGACCTCGTTCCTATTACACGTGCGATGGTGCATCATTCCAGGAGTGAAAACACCCCCTGGAGCCTGGGGGTTGAATATAGTTTTTGACGATAAAACTGGAATAAATAAAGAAGAAAACGTATAGCTAAGCTGTATATGTTTTTTCCCCTCTGAGAAATCCCCATTATAAAACAAGAAGTAAATGCCTGTCATTGCTGGGTTTGGGGTTTTTTTTTTTAAACCCTAAAACAATGAGACCAAGGAACCCATTTTTCTCATAGAATTCCTTTGAGGAGATGGCATGAAGTGACACCGGCGCGTTAGTCTGTGACG
>NW_024355205.1:37121788-37154205 GCF_902729225.1 Pteropus medius
TGTGCCGGTCATGTGACTAATTAAGCAAACGTGAGGTCGAAAAATGAACCGATGACGAGGAGGCGAGACAAGAGAAAACTGGGGCCTTACAGTGGGATACAAGATCACCAGGCAGTGAAGGAAAGGCAACATGAATTGGATGAAAGAAAGCTTTAACCTTAGAGATGGTTGCAGGACAAGCGAGGATGCTCGCTGGCCACGCTGTAGCCTCAGACCATCGTTCTGTTCTAAAACCATCAGCAGCGTTTGGAGATGAGGGGTGCAGGCAAAATGCTCATCACAGCTGGCTTATTCGGAAGGGGGAGAGTTCAGTTTGTGACTTCTTACTGCCCAAATTGTGGTCTGAAAATGGGAATCCTGGTGAACGAAGCAGGTAGGTGACGCTTCATATTGTCATTTCAACACACCGTCATTCCTGCAAAGTAAAACAGGGACTCGGAGAACAGAGGGAGAGAAATAGTAAAAGGAAAAATTTCATCTGGAACATTAGGCCTGTTCAAATATGCCTATGTGCATGTCTGATATGTTGCAGTATCTCTTCTTCGACTCGAGGTCCTTGAGACGTGTCATTTTCTAAATCTTGGTCATGAGCAAATGTGTACCTTCGAGATGTGCATTAACTCCTCCAGCCTGTTGGATTTTCACCGAGGGGTACCCCTCTCGGTGGCGTTGTCTGGGGCTGTACAACCTGAAACACTGCTGTATCTCTCAACTGTGACTGTTCTAACTTCTTTCAACCCAGGGAATCTAAGAACTAAAGCAATTTCCCCCACAATTTCTGTTCTCTTGTTAAATACTCTCGAAGTAGAGGCTACTATGGCAACAGCCACGATGCTGTCCGCTCTGGCTGGGACCGCGGAGAGCATAACCACCGTCTGTTTCCTGCGTGAATCGCTGTTGAAAACAGTTTAATATTAAGCGTCTCTAGGCAGAGATGCTCTCCTGCATTGCATCGCGAATTCTTTGTTAGGTGCTCTTATTTCAGTTTTCTGTCGCCATTCTCTGAAAATATATTAAAGGTTTGGGTACTTAACCATTAGATTTTCTAGCAGCAGTAGGAATAGACCCTCATTATGTCTCCTCTCCAGTGCAAATCATTGAGCCGTGAAAGTAATTTACTTTCCTGGGGCCGCAATTAGGAGCGAGGCAGCGGTCTATGGCACCCTAATAAATGGAAGGCGCACCCTGCCTTTTTTTCAAAGTGTTTATGTTTAATTTATAACATGTTTTAAATAGCAAAGAGAATGTTTTAAATTACAGGAAATCATCTACTAGATATACACTTAATGGAACACCCGGATTTAACAAATGCTAATATTCGGTTGTATTTTCTTCAAAAATGTGTTCTAGAAATAAAAAATAAGTATAGCTAAGCCCCTCTTTGCTGCGTTCCCTGTGGTTACCCTTTATCCTGAAATGGGTGTACGTTCTTCTCATAATTACCACACATTTATAATTTCACTGCGCAGCTAAAAGCACTCTGGGTTAGTTATGATTCTGAAACAACTTAACCCCCAAGTTAACCACACTTTGTGACCGCGCGCAGTCACCGGGGTCAGGAGTGGCCTTGCTGGGCAGTGCCGCTCCAGGGTCTCTCATCTGAAGGCTGCAGGGGCCACTTCCAAGCTCAGTGACGTGGTCGGCAAGAGCCCTCCAATCCTTGCCATATGGACCTGGCCACGGGCCTGTCTGAATGTCCCCAAGATGGGCACCTGGTCACCTCAGAGCAAGTGACCCCAGAGAGAGAGAAGTGTGCCACAGAGCGCCCAAGATGGAAGCCATAGTGTTTTTGTAACCTAATCTTGGAAGTGACACGCTGTCACTTCTGTCCTATTCTATCGGTAGATGGCAGAGGAGACTACACAAGAGTAAATACCTGGAAGCAAGGTCGCTGGGGGTCATCTTAGAAGCTCACCGCCGTACTACTATAAATAAATGCTAGGAACACAGACTGGTTGGTTTAGGTTTTCTGGTAGTTTTAGTTTATACGAATGCTAGTGTACGGTGATTATCCTTTGCCAACTTGGTTTTATTCCTCAGTGTTACGTTTTCTAGATTTTTCATGTGACGAGTACTGGATCATTCTTTTTGGCTGCTGTATAGTATTCCATTGTATGAATATACCCAGATTATTTACCCAATCTCGCTTTGATGAACATTTGGGTCGTTTCGAATACATGCAGTTATAAACGGTACCGCAGTGAACATCCTTGTGCAAGTGAGTGGGATCTTCTGGAAATGGAATGTCTAGATGATTTGGTATGTGACAGTCTGATAGGTGACAAAAATTATCTCGGTGTCGTTTTAATTCATTTTACTTTATATGGGTGAGGTCGAGTTTCTTTTTGTATTTCTAAAAGCATTTGTTTTTTTCTTTTCTGCGACAATCCACTCATATCTTCTTCCATTTTTTTTTTGTTAGGTTTTTAGTTTTTTAAATTTATCTGTAGGAGCTCTTTATGTAATGGAAAAATTAACCATTCAGAGGGAAAATGGTATAATTCTTCTCTCAGTTGTAAATGACATTTGAACTTATAATGGATTATAATATACAAATGTTTACTTTTATGTATATAAATATATCAATCTTTTACTTTAAGGCTTTTTGATTTATGTCACATATTAAATGGCCTTCCCCACTGAAATTTTTTTGAGATTTATTCAAGGCATTTATGTTTGATTTACCTTGGCATAGAATGTGTAGATGAAAACATTTCTCCCCAAGATGACTATCCCATTGTTCATTTATCAGATAATTCACTTTTCCTTCACTAATTTGAAATCCCAGTACTATTGCCTACCAAATCCCAGTCAATATTTGGAAGATAGATATTTATTTCTGGGCTTTCTGTTCCATTGCATTGATGTATCTTAAAGTATTTGTTTCCTTTCGTTCTTCTTTTTTCAAAACTTTCTTCCTGTTCTTTCTTAATTTTCTTTCCTTTATGAACTCTTGAATCAGCTCGTTTAGTTTTTAAAAGCCTTATGGGATTTTAGTCAACTTTTAATCACTTTAAACATAGCCATAGTATAATTTCAAGCCGACTGTATTTTTCGAACATCTATGGATAGTTAATTTCATTTTCGAATCTGCCGACTATTCTCTCACAGTGTTTTTTTTGTTTGTTTTTTTTGTTTTTTTTTCTCGCTTGGTTTGCAATTTTTTGTGGTGAGCTTATCTTTAGGAGGAGTATTGTTTTTGTTTTTCCTTCTGGGAGAGGTCAGTGCACCTTGGGTTGTAAATTTGTTGCTGAAAAGCAGTTTTGCACTTGATTCTGCTGAGTGTCCTCAGACCATGAGAACGTCTGGATTTCTCCACCGCACTGTGTAAATTTAGATTCCAGCCGTGGAAACTTGAAGTACGATCTGGAGGCTCCGTTCCTCACAAGAGATTCTTTCTCGTCTTCCTCAGACCTTGGACAGTCAACCTTCCAAATTGGTAGACTTTTCCAGCTCCTTCCACCAATGGACCAGGATGTCACTGGCATCTCGGCTCAAGGGTCCATCTCCTCGGTGCTAGGGTCAAGTCTTCTGCCCCCTCCTCCCTCCACAAACACCTGGGCATTAGATCCCCGGCCCTAGTGTGTATTTCTGGGCTCAACTACATGTGTAAAAATTGGGAATTATGTTTTACTCTCATTTCTCTGTGTTATAGTTGGAGGAAGCTCCACGTTTGTGCCAACGACCGGCACCTGATAGAGCCCTTCTCTCGATGTCTTTTATTTTGGTTTCCATACTAATTCATGCTTGACAGACAATACCTGCCTTACAGGACTAGGCTTCTCTGTGAGGGCTGGGACAGGCTAGAAAAAAAGCGGTAAGTGGGAGTTCTTTGAAGAAGCTCCTGGGAGCTTTTTAAGTACACATGGTCCACATCCCCATCCCCTTTTTCAGCCAGGATAGATCAGAATGGCGACGGGTGGAAAGGTGATGGGTATTTTAGGAAAAAATCCCCAGATACTTCTGTTACGCTGTCTGCCTCTTTCCAGCTCACCTCCCCCCCGCCGCCCGCCACCACCACCCCTAGGGAGAGTCACTATTCTAGTCTCAGATCAGAGCCAAACAAACAAGGGAGCAGTCACGATGTGTCACGGAGCTGGTCAACCTAGGTCTCCCGTATATAGTCTCACCTGGAACAGATATTGAAGATGGAGCATCTGTGTCTCCCGGGCCAAGTGTCCTGCAGCTGGGAAAATAATAGAGTGTTAAAACTGACAACTCTCTTAATGTACCCAAAGCTTCTGAAATACCACCCATCTCTTTTTATAGATTGAGACATTTAGCACCCAAGAGCTATGTAGATCTCAGCTTACACAACTGGAGACACATCGGGGATTGTGGCAGGCCTTCCACTGTGAGTTTGCTTTGCCTCAGGTTGAAAGTGGATCATCTGGTACACGTTCATGTTTAAAAATAGGAATGTTAGCTGAGAAGAACGGTTTCAGAGATGTGTCTCTGTCCTCTACTTAGAATACAATCTAAAGATGTCACAGCCGCAGGGCACCAGAGGCAGAGATCAGGCAGCCCTGCCACCTCGCTGGATGGGAGAGAACCCTGAGGTCCTGGATAGCAAGTAGCTTTCACGTGCTTGGGGAACAAAATGGCCTCGTGTCCAGAACGCCCGTCCTGTAATTTCAGGACGTTCCTGGTCAGAAAACACCTCAGTACCAGGGAGACAGTTCACTTTAGTTTGTATATTATGATTAAAAAAAAAAAAAGACTCAACCATTTTAATTTTTATAGTTGATGTATCTTTCTCAGCTACTCATTATCAATTGGATCCAACCTTCTGGGGAACGAGACAGTAGAAATGCATAATTAAAATTTTACCCCAAGAAACTGATGAAAGAATTTAAAAATAACAGTATGTTAACAGGTGATTCTTACGGAGTCTTATCCCAGGCACGGTGCTGAGGGCTGAACTTCTGTTCACTTGATTATCCAAACAAGATTGTGACTTGCAGGCACTATTATTATCGCCGCATACAGATGAGGAAACCAAGGGACAAAGAACTTAAAATAACTTTGCCAAGATGACACGGTTCATAAGTGGGAGTTAGGATCTGAACCCCAAGAGCCTGGCTCCGGGGTCCACACTCTTAAGGACTGCTTACTCTTGTGTCTCATAGATAAATGCAGTATGAAAAACTAAAATCCGTCCTATGACCACAGAAATAGTAGTGTATATAATAAACGTCCAGTGAATGGCAAAGTTTTAATCAACTTTCCTTTGATAATGTGAAGATGCAGCTCTTCCAGATTATACAGTCTGTCTGACGACCTAAATTGGTACTAGGTGTCAAAACGTTTTTTAAAAATGCATAACTTTTCTGATAATAAAAGTAACACGTGCGTGTTGAGGAAAATTTGATCTTGGTGGGGTTTTCGTGTTTTTACTATACATTATAACACATATACATGTGTAAAATGTGTGAAAAAATGTGTAACCGGTGTTTCACTGGAGGAACACTAAGCCCACGGACTTAGAGCACGTGGGCTGGGTTTTTTCTTTTTTAACCTCAATGCGATCATATCATGTGTGTTGTTCTTTGATAGACTTTTTGACCACCTTGTTCTTTTGCTTTTTTAAAAGAACTTTCTTAAGATATAACTGGTATAAAGTGAACAGTGCGTATTATAGGGCCTTCGTACTGCTACTCTGGGTTACCTTTAATTCCCATCGGCACGATGCATCTTTTTTACATCCTTTGACTTTTAACGTATTTGAATATTTACACTTCCAGTGGGTTTCCTGTAGGCAGCTTATAGTCGGTCTTACTTTTTATGTAGTTTGGCAATCTCTGCTTTCTCATTGGGGTATTTAGACCACAGATTGGCAGGCAACAGCCTGTCAGCCAAATCTGGCGTTTAGCCTGTTTTCAGCTAAGAATGGTTTTCACATTTTTAAAGTGTTCTGTGAAACATAAAAAAGAATAGATGATAAAAATCATATATGGCCCCCAAAACCTAACATATTTTATATCTGATCCTTCAGAGAAAAAATCTGCCAGCCCCGGTTTAGACTGCATTTAATGTGAGTCTATCATCTTGTTATTGGTTTCCTCTTTGTCTCGTCTGTTCTTAAGCCATCCTTCCTTTATTTTTCGCTTTTTCTGCCTTCTTTTAGATTGAGTATTTTTATTTCTTTTTATCTCCTTGGCTGGTTTACTAGCTATAACTCTTCGTTGTGTCATTTTAGTGGTCGCTTTAGGGTTTATCGTATACACCTCTAATTTATTAGTCCGCCACTTCGTACAGTAAAAGAACCTACAGCAGAATGCTCCCATTTCTGCCCTCTGCCCTCTGCTGTTACGAGCATTCATTTCTTTCACGCGTATGTTATAAACCACCCAGCACATTGTGATTCTTGCTTTAAATCTATTATCTTCTTTAAGTATGCGTAGTTTAACATAAAAGTGTTATCATTGCCCGCGCGGTCTGCACCTCTGGCGTTGCTCATTCCTTCGCGTAGATTCTGGTTGCTCTCTGATGTCGATCTTTGCCTGAAGAGCTTCCTTTAGTGCGTTTACAGTGAAGATGGGCTGGAGCCATCTTCTGTTGCAGCTCTGTCGAGGTGTAAGTGACAAATAAAAATTACATATATTTAGGATGTACAACTTGATTCTTTTAAATAAATTTTAATTTTTCAATTCCAGTTGGCATACAATATTATATTAGTTTCAGGGGCACAGCAGAGTGATTAGACAGTTACATAACCTACGGGGCGATCGCCCCGATCTAGTACCCACCTGGCATCATACATAGTTACGACGATGATATCGACTACATTCCTCATGCTTTACTTCGCACCCCACACACGTGACTGTTGCGTAACTGCCAATTTGTACTACTTAACGCGTCCCCCTCTTTCACTCACCCCCAATGCTTCTCGCATCTGGCAGCCATCAAAATGTTCTCTGTATCTTGAGTTTGTTTCTGTTTTGTTCGTTTGCTTATTTGGGTTTTTAGATTCCATATAGAAGCAAAATCATATGGTATTTGTCTTTCTCTGTGTGACTTATTTCACTGAGCACAATACCCTCTATGTTCATCCATGTAGTTACAGATGGCAAGATTTCACTCTTTTCTGTGGTTAAGTCGTATTCCATTGTGTGTGTGTGTGTACACATACATACGCACGTATGTACGTGTGTACACACATACATGCATGCACACATACACACATGTACACACATACATGCATGCACGCATACACACATGCATGCACACAAACGTACACACATACATGTGTGCATACATACATGCACACGTACATGCATGCATACGTACACATGCATGCATGCATACGCGCATGCATGCATGCATGCATACGTGCACACACACATGCACGCATACATACGTACGACTTCTTCTTTAACCTTTCATCTGTTGATAGACACTTAGGCTGCTTTCGTATCCTGGCTATTGTTAATAATGCTGCAGTGAACATATGGATGCTTGGGTCCTTTTGAATTAGCGTTTTGGGTTTCTCGGATAGATACTCAGAAGTGGAATCACTTCTTTGTCTCTTATCGTAGCCTTTGTTTCGACGTCTACTTTGTCTGGCGTACGTATTGCTTGCCGGCTTTTTCCCCTTTCTATTTTCATGAAATATCTTTTTCCATCCCTTTATTTTCAGTCTATATGTGTCTTTCCATCTGAAGTGAGTCTCTTGTAGGCAGCATACGTAAGGGTCTTGTTTTCGTATCCATTCAGCCATCCTGTGTCTTTTTTTTTTTTTTAACTATATTCCTTACATCCTATATCTTGTGATTGGAGCATTTAATCCATTTACATGTAAAGTAATTGTAACATAGTTATTGCCATGTTATTACTCATATTTTTTGTTATTTTTTTCCCCTTCTTCTTCTTAAGTCCTTTTACTATGTCTTGTAGTACTGGTTTGGTATTTTAGCTTTTTCTCATCTGGGAAGATCTTTATCTGTACTTCAGTTCTACAGGATAGCTTCACTAGGTCTAGGTCCTTGCACTTTGAATATTTCCTGCCAATCCCTCCTGGCCTGGAGGGTTTCTGTTGAGAAATCAGCTGACAGTCTTACGGGAGCTGCCTTTCTCTCACTGCTTTTAAGATTCTCTTTGTCTTTGAACTTTGGCATTTAAATTATGATGTGTCTTGGTGCGGCCTCTTTGGGTCCATCTTGTTTGGGACTCTGAGCTTCCCGGGCTTGTACGCCTAGTTCCTTCGCCAGGTTAGGAAAGTTTTCCATCATTATTTCTTAAAATAGGTTTTCAAGTCCTTGCTCTCTCTTCTCCTTCCGGTTCCCCTATGATGCAAATGTTATACATGATGTTGTCCCAGAGGTTCCTTAAACTACTGTCATTTAAAAAATTTTTTTACTTTTTGGTTTTCTGCTGTTCTGATTGACTTGCATTCAGCTAGTCTTCAGGTGATTCTCAGTGCTGGTTGTTCTGCTATTTAGCTGTAATTTTGATGTAATAATGGGAGAAAGGACAGTATTTATATATCTGCTACCTCCACCGGAAACTTTTGATGTTTTGATATACATTGCAAAATGATCTTCACAATCCAACCAATGAACATACCCATCATCTCACGTAGGGTACTGTTTCCTCGCTTCCTGCCTTCCCTCTTCCTCCTCCCTCTCTTTTTCCTTTCTCTCTCTCTGTCTCTCTCTCTCCCTGCCCCCTCCTTTTCTTTCTTTTGGTCAGCACTCAGCTGAAAGCTCAAGAAACGCCCTCTGGAGACGTGGATTTTTCTGTCTGTGCGGCTGTCACCTGTCCATTCCTCATCCTGAAAACTCTAGCAGCTCTTTCTCCCCGTGTCACTCTGACTTGGGGAGGGCGCCGGCCTCTGCCTGTGTCTCCCTTCTCTTCGCTACAACCCAGAAACTTTCCCAAGTCGGTAAGCTGGACGACTGTGGGGCTCGCGTCATCCATGTCCCGTCGCTCAGGATTTACTGCCTCCCCTTGCTCAGTTTCCAAACTCTGCAGTCTTTTTTCCCACACCTTTGCTCAGTTTTATTATTATTATTTATTTTAGAGAGGGGAGTAAATCTTGTCCCCCTTACTCCATCTTGTCTTGAAGCAGACGTGGTTTCAAGTGATATTTAATTTCTTCATGCCTAACTGGGTTATTGGCCTTGCACTAAGCATGTTTCACTCTCATAATTGTATTTGTTAAAGCGCCTATTTATAAAGCCAATAAATTTTTAGAAAGAAAATGACCTACTGTGGAAAGACATTTGCAACATAAGTTTTTGCCATAGACGGGATTCTTACATATCAATGAGAAAAATAATAGAAATTATGGAAGTACAAATGGCCAATGAGTATTTTTTTAACTGGTTCTCCCTACTAGTAATCGAAGAATCGTAAGTGTTATGGTCTTGGGTTGAGGACCATCACGCTTCCTTATATTTGCCAATACTGGTGAAAGTGAGAATTAGACACTCACATGCCACGTTGGTGGGCATGGATACCGGCTTGGTCTTTCTTGCGGGCATTTTGACATCATAGATCCAGATGCTTAAAGGGGACCGTACCTGACCCACGATTTTACTTTTAGGAACTTATGAAAAACTTAAGAATATGAGCAAAGATTTAGGTACAAGATATTTTAGACATCAGAGTTTATGTCGGTAGGAATACCGAAAACCACTTAAAGGGTCATAAATTAGGATTGGAAAGCAAATTTAGTACATCCATGTTATGTTTTTTGTTGTTGTTGTCCTAAAAATAGCATGGTTGAAAATGACATGACATGAAAAGATTTTCATCACATGAAGTGAAAATGTAGTTTACAAAACAGTGCGTCCGACGTGGTCCCATCTTTGTTTAAAACATTGATGGGTAGAGAAAAAGGTTGTACTTTAAAATATGAGTATCGATTATTTCTGAGTATGCTTTTATTTCCTTATTTTTATTTACTTACATTCTCAAATTTTATACCGTAAGTATCTATTGCTTTGCCTTGGGAACAAGAGTAGCCTTATCTTTAGTTATTGTAAATGTCTGTTAAACATTTGCATTTTTATGCCACAGACCAGGGGCTGGCAAGCTTTTACCACGAAGGGCCAAGTAGTAAATACTTTAGGCTCGTGGGCCAGATGGTCATCGTCACGGCTGCTCCCCTCTGCTGTTATTGCAAGAAAGTAACCGTAGACGATATGGAAATGAATGACTGTAGCTGTGTGTCAACAAAACCTGATATTCACAAAGAAATGGCAGGCCGGATTCGAAAAAGCCATGGATCCATACGAGGAATCCCTATTGGCAAGAACGTAGATCGGTCAAGATTTTTTCCCTCATCTTAAATCATTCTTTTAAGGCCATTGTCTTCTGACTTTTTCTTTAAGATCCTCACCCAAAAAGGATCTTATTTGCCAGGCTTTAGTTACAGAAAAATTAAATGCTTAGCGACGTGATTTTCTGGTGCCTAAATATTCATTTCTGCAATTAAATATGGATGTGCCGATTAACGAGGCTTTTTTCTTTTCCAAGTAAAATTTAAAATGCCAAACAAATTCCGTGCTTCTGGAAGGGGCAGATGAGTCTTGTGTAGACCAACAAAATGCTGAGACTCTCCAGACCTAACACCAGGAATCACCTCAACTTCCTCTCCAGAAAGAGCAATGTCGCAGAGTTGGCTCCAGAAGTCACCGGTGGATTTTTGCTGGGTTTCTCTTGGTGACCAGCCATTTCATGAATTCAGCATGGCTGTCCTTCACCACTTCCGGGTCCTCCATACGCTGTAGACGTGACACAGGACAAGCGTGGGGTGGGGAAGGAGCTCCTGGGCCAGTCCGACCCAGCTGGTCTCGGAACCCATTAAGCGTGTGGGTCAGGCTGATGTGAGGACACTAGCTATTATAGAATTATTTTTGTGGTTGTTTAATCTTTTATATATTTTTTTAGTTAAGTATAATGGACATATAATATTATATTCGTTTTGGGTGTACAGTATAGTGATTTGGCATTTATGCAACTTGTATTGTGATCACCACACTAAGTCCAGCAACCATCTGTCACCATGTAAACTTGTCACACTATTACTGACCCTGCTCCCCGTCACCCTCTCAGCCAGCCCCCACCCCGTCCCTCTGGTGACCGTCAGTTTGGTCTCTGTTTCTATGAGTCTGTTTTTGCTTGGTTTGATTTGGTTCATTGTTTTTTGCTTTGGTTTTTTTTTTAGGTTCCACATATAACTGAAACCATGTGGTATCTGTCTTTCTCTGCCTGACTTATTTCGCTGAGCGTAATACTCTTTAGGTCCATCTATGTTGTCACAAATGGCAAGATTTCGCTCTTTCTATGGCTGAGTCATATTCCATTGTATGTATGTACTGTATTTTCTCTATCCAGTCATCTATCGAGGGACCCCTAGGTGGCTTCCATGCCTTGGCTGTTGTAAATAATGCTGCGGTGAACGTAAAGGTGCAGAGATCTTTCCAAATTAGTGTTTTTGTTTCCTGTGGTTAAATACCCTCATCTTAAATCATTCTTTTAAAGCGAGATTGCTGGATCATATGGTAGAACCACTATGGAAAATGATATGCAGAGTCCTCAAAACACGATAACTAGAAGGACTGTAGTGTAGACTTGGAACCCGCCAGGGCACTCGAACGCGGGTGACCCTGCCCACGGACGTCGCCCTGACTCTGGCAGGTGCCGCTGTCCATAGCTCTGCCCCTCCTCCTCTCTCCCTCCCCCCTCCTCCTGCTTCCTTTCCCGCACCAGCCACGCAGCCCACCTGCCCAGGTGCTGCCGACGCTCTCCAGCCTCCCCGAAGCGCCCGGTGCTTCCCCGCGTGCCCTCCGCACGTCGCTTCCCACCACGTAGGCTCCACACCTGCACGTGTCATTCCAGTCGCAGGGGGCTGGACCCTCTGACGGCAGGCCGCCACTGAGACGCCCTCTGTGCCCACTCGGATGCCCGAGCGGTCGGAATCTGGTGCCCATGCGGCGGGTTCGATAACGCGCAGAACCGTCTCTTTTGTCCTGTGTGAGAGGGACTGCTCGTTTCATAGCTGTGGATCTTCCCCTTCTGTCTCCTCAGAAATCGCAGGTGCTCCGGTGTCTGAAATCTCTGGGCCTTTCTCAACAGACGACATAGCCAGCAACTGTGTCCCCGCCCTGCCTTTGAACGAGCCCGTGTTGTGGGTCGTCTCCTACACGCTCATGAGCGTGTGTGGGGTCATCCTCCTCATCTTAATCATCCTGCTTCTCCTCCCGTCCCGGTGTCGGCACCTCCCACGAGACCCCGAGGTCGTCAGCGATGAGTCCTCTCTCGTCCGGCACCGCTGGAAGTGACGAGTGAGGCCGGAACCCGAGCCACCTCGAACTCACCTCCTAGGAGGATTCAATTTTGAGTGCGGCAGGCAGGAGTTTACAAGGCAGGGTTCCTTCCTGTGTCCATTAGTCTTGAGTCCCTGTCTGTCCTGCTCCCAGACGCCTTCCAGAGTCGCTGTATTTTGATTCTTGGTTTTAAAGCTTCCTTCTTCTTCTCTACTTCCAAGAAAATGATAATAAAAAACACCTCATTCTAAACCAAAACAGAGTGAATCGGGCTTCAGGCTTTATGTGACTGGTATACCAAACCGTCTACCTGTGCCACCAAATAAAAAAGCAGGCCGTGGCTCATTTTCCTCCCTCCCGTCTCTGGAGAAGTGAGCCCACACAGCTTATAACTCCTCTTAGCTAATGGGAAGCTTTGTGTATTAGTCGCTTTTAAGGGTATTTTGCACCCGGCCTCAAGCAGGGGCCCAGGGTCCAGGAAGGCTCGAAGTTTGATGGCGGGAGTGGCGGCCTGGGGCCCAAGGACAGAAGCATCCTGCTTCCTCCTGAGTCAGAAACAGCAGCAGGGCCCTGTTCTGGGTCTGTCTGTGCCTTGCACGGGAGCAAAGTCCACTCAGAGGACATCGTCCCCGACGGTTCTCATGGGCCTCATCTGAAGACGGGAGGCCTCGTGCCCGTCGTGGTGGAGCGAGGAGCCCACGCTGTGGACGCTATGCTTCCGCCATAAGCGTTGCCATCAGAGCAGAAAGCCACCTCTGCTGAGACTCCGCCCCGGGCCCCGAGCCTGGGCGGGGGTGCAGGCAGCCTGGCCCCAGCCTTTGCCATCACCTAAAAACATCCTCATCCCGACAGGCCAGCCGGAACAGGTCTGAATCACACACCGGGAAGTTCTGTCACCGAGCTGGTCATCATCTCACATGCGCACGCTTACTTAATATCGAGAAACAGCATTATAATAAGAAAAACCGGTTCCATTTCGCTAGCTTAGTTGTATCTTTTTCCAGGTCTTCTCGGGAGGTAGGTGGATCGTTACCCTTTGGGGAAACTGGGGAGCGGCTGAACGCCGTGCTTCTGACCCGAAAGGAAGGAAGACGCGAGGCGTGCGGAGGGCTTGGTGGGGACTTCCGGTCACCCCCACACTCTGAAACCACGTTTCCACTTGCAGAAGCCCCTGGAGTCGAGCACGTGCGTCTGAATCAGCTGAAATAAGTGTGTGGAGCAGGGGACCCCACGCGTCCTCCCTTTGGCGTGTTCAGCCTTCTGATGTGTACCGCTACCCCTGTGTGGGGGACTCCCCTCTTGCTGTCCTTTGTGGCCTTTGCCAGAGAAAAGCAGAAACCTTTAAGTCAACGCAATCGGCCTTATATGATCTGATGTAATTAGGAGAAGGGTTCAAAGCCAGTGTCCCTTCTCTCTTGCTCATGTGCCAAGTTCAATGTTCACTTGCATTGTTACGGCAGCGAGCTGGATGTGTAATAAAATTCCACTGGAAGGGCTAACTGTGGACTGTCTCCGCCAGCTGAAGTATTACGTGTGTCCCAAATAGGCTACATGTGGATGTCGCAGTCATCTGCTCCGTTCAGGGGATCCCGGGGTCCCCTCCACATTGAGAAATAGATGAGCGTGCCCAAGAGATGGGAGGTCACTTACACACATCGCGGTGTCCCAAAAGATTCTCCAGCTCTCGCAGATACCTGCAGAGAGGCACATCCATCTTCTGTGTTCTTCAAAATACAGTTTGAGCATGGTGGGGACAAGAGCCTCTGGGGACGGGATGGGAGGACTAAACTCTGTTATCGGATGCGTGTCGTTATGTCTGGTCTCAGCTTGTTGAGAGGCCAGAATTTTAAATGCATTTCAGAATTAGAAATCTCTGGAAGTCTCATTCTCTTCTGGTCCTATTGGCTTTTTCACTGGGTCCTGTTTTGTGAGCCACTCGGCATAGAGATGAAGGTGACGCCCTGAGACTAAGCCTTCTCCCTGCTGTGAAAAATCCGAACCCCTGAAATGAAAAGAGGGAACCGCAGGTAGGACCTGGCTAGTTTGGCACGTGTTTCTTTGGACAGGCTTCTCCTCTTCCATTTTCCCTTGACAGGTTTCTGAGCTGGGAACATTTCTATCGCAGCCATTAGCAGGCACTCTTCCCAGAATACATGATAATAGCAAGTTAGATTTCAAGCTAGGGTGTTTGAATGAGGTTTGCTCTAATTCTCTGTATTTCATATCAAATTTCTCTAGCTTTTCATCTCTGATGTCATTGGATGTGACATTTTAATGGAAATACTTAAATTACAAAAGCATGATTTAGCAACGAGATTGAAATAGACAATCGAATGTGGGACATTTTCCTGGCATGCCTCGCTGCTGAAAATTGGACTTTGAGTCAAAACCCTGGGAGTGACAGCCACCTCCCCGAGTTATGTAAATTGAGACTTAGCTAGGAAACCTTCCAGGAGGCTGGCTCTGAACGGGAAAGGAAGTAGCAACCATTGGAGGCTGCCATTTTTTACCTGGTAACAGCACATGGTGGAAAACGTTGGAAGATGGTTCTTTCCTGAAAAATGCAACTTAGCATTAGGTTTTCGTCAAACCCTGGTCAACTCTCTGAGGGAAACGAATGCTTCTATAGGAACAGTATGTATTTTTAAATAGGGTAATGCTTCCTATTCCTGATGGGCTACTTAGAAGCCTGAACTGAAGTCCCGTCTTCAGCAACTGAAACTGTTTATGAAAAAATAGCAGGAAACGAGTTGGGGACTGAGTATTTTTTTCCCCCTCTGGAATTTAAAAGCACCACGAAGGGACCGGCATTTACCAAACCCTACTTCGTATTTCTTCTGAACCTAAAACAGGTACCTGGCCTTAAAGCAACAGATTCCTCGCATGTGACAGCAGAGACGATTTTCCAAAAATCAGTTCGCTCTCGGGCATTTGGAAGGATTTTCACCTGATTCATCATGAAACGCGGAGGTTTTGGTTGGTGATACATGTGGGGTTAGTCACAGTTCAGAATCACGAAAGCCGTTGCCAGCAAGGCAGCGCTCACGCCGCAGGATTTCGCAAAGGAGCTGCGGTTTGGGGGTCGCGTTATCTCGTTGAAGGAGCGAGGAAGGAGTATTTCATTACCGCAGGTTCCCCGTGAGAATGAAGGCTTGTTAATTTCCTGTCACCAGGCCCCCACGTGGCAGAGCGGCCAAGCGTGGTCCGGTTCTCAGTTCTGGCCTCATGCCACTCGACGGCGTTGAAAATAAATCACTGCCCGACAGCCTGATCCGTCAACAATAATAATCAAGTTTCACAGACTCCATTCTCATTAGTGGAAACCAAATAATTGGGTAGAATCCCAGTGTGTTTTCTCTTATGCAGACTTATTAGAATTGATTACATAATCGTTCAGAGGAAACATTTGCCAATAAGATTTTTTTCCTCTTTTAGGAAAAAACAACGAAACACCATAAAATGTGAAATTACAGTTCTGCCAAGAGAGAAAATGGATATTTAATGCCAAGGAAACCGCACGCAACAGACGTTATTTTGTATACGTTTCTGGTGGGTTTTAAGAATTTCAGATTTGAACTTAAAGCCATTTACCGATTAAAGAGCAAACAGGGAAAAAATACATTTGAGAGCGAAGGAGGAAAATAAAAAGTAATCGAAAATATGTAACAAAATAGGCAGAATTTGCCTTTTTTGAAAGTAGCTTTAATTCCAGGAATTAAAGTCGCTGAATCAATTGGGAGGGATCATTGGTTTTACACAGTTGCGAACTCCAAGCTTCAGGAATATTCTAGCCGGAGCCATGTGCCCCATGTCAGTATCGCAACGTGAAAAGAGGCAGTCCCCTGCACTGTGCGTGGCCCAGGCCACGTGAAGATCAGTTCATTCAAGGAACAAGACCCGGAGGATGATTGGCACTTGGGAAATTCTAGAATCTGGGAGAGGAGGCAGGGTAGGAAGAAAGATTCCTTTGCCAGCAGATTGGCGCAAAAATCTGGAGAGCCGAGGACATCCCAGGATGTCACGGGCGACCCATTTCACCCCCAGGGTTTTGCACAGCTCGCTTTTTAGGAATTTTCCACAGGAAGCTCTCGCGAGTTATAATTTGTTGGAGAGAGACTTGCTCTGCCATCGCATTTAGAACACGTCTGTTCTAACAAAAGTAGAGATGCCCAAACTCCCAAGGAAGACACGGTCCTTGGGCTGCAGGTCATGGTTGTGCCCTGGGAAGGTCAAGAGCAAGGTCAAGGGGCCGGAGCCAAAGGCATGTTGGCCAAGTTCCCTCTGGGGTCTGAGCATCTGAGAAGGGCTCCTGGCAGCAGCTGACCCCGTAGATACAGTGAGAGTCAGAGCAACTCAGACGCAGCCATTTCCACCCCATTGATTTGACAGCCCACAGCTGCCTGACCTCACTCTGGGGACACCTGCCAGAGACGCTTCCAGGAAAAAGAGCTCGCGGGGGACCAGGTTCCCTCATGTCAGCCTCTGAGCCTCTGTGTATACCTGTGTGGCCTTTGGGCCACCAGCGTCCCCCGTAGATCCATGCTGTCTTCGAGCTTACCTGGTGCTCTTCAGAGTCAGCACAGTTCAGTAGCCTCCCCAGGGAAGTGTCGCAAGCGAAAACCATAGCTTTGGGCCTTGGGCAGGCGCCCTGCGTCTGAGATCGTCATCCTGGGCGGGTGAAGACAGCCTGGCACAGCGGTCAGCCCTGTTTGTGCAACGTGGAAGGGAGAGCAAAGCCAGGCCTCGTGGTGACATCAGCGTCTGCAAAACCTCAAGTCCCCTTAGTTATTGGGATTAAACATGAGTGTCGCAAGGACACACACTTCAACCACTCAGTAGTGTCTCCTCACTTACCCCTGAGATTTCTCCGGGTTTGTGATAGACGTTCATGCAGAAGTCCAGTGTTTCTAAACTCCGTCGTGCTGTGTGATTTTACAGCACATGGTCTTAAAGTGCGCCCCGTAGCTACAAGCCAGGCCAAGGGGCACATAAGGGTTCCCGATAAACCCAGATTCAGCCCACAGCGAGAGTGACTCCAGGGCACCTGACGTCTGATGCTCAGAGGCTCTTCGTGTCCTTTAGAAAGCCTCCAGGTGCCATTGGGACACCACGGCCGAAGCGGTGATTCTGGATGTGTTGGTTAGCGTCGCAGGATACAAGAAAGGGTATGATGGTGTCTGCCAGATGGGGTTTGCCCCCCGCCCACGGGCAGCGGTGGGAGTGGGCAGTTAGTTCCCTTTACAGGTAGAAAATTCTTCATGTGAGAGCAACTGAATGACATCTACGTTGTAGGTTCTGCACAGGTGTACCCGGCCCAGGTCACTCGGAGTAGAATCTTTTGCCAACTAAGATGTGTAATTATACAATTATAAGTTATAAGTTTGTAAAATAGATTTTGTGCAAATTGAGCTCAGCTGTCCTCTCACCAAAAAATGAATGAAACCTTGAATTCCTTTGAAACCTGACCTCCTTCACCATGGATGCTTTCCCACAGATTTTTCTTCATTTAGTTGGAATACATGTGTTTTTATTCATGTTACAGGCACGGGTCAGAATATCAGGAGAGGGCGAGCGTCTCCAGCAGACAGGTCTCATTTCTTTCTCTGTTAGATGCTCTCCGTGCGGATCGTCGACTTTCCCGATCTAACGAAGGTTTCGGCTTCATTTTATCTTCACTAAAGCACAATTTCACATGAGCTTCACAGTTGTGAAGTTAATGCTTCTGAATGAAAGTTTAGAAAACGTTAAAAGAAGCTTATCTTTTTGAGATTAAAAAAAAAAGTGACCAAAGGTAATTAGGAATCTGTTGTTCTATAATAAAAATCACCAAAAATAAACTGCTTTAATTCCAATTTCTTATACAGTTCTATGTTCTCTGTTGCTAGCGAGCGGTACGAGCCTGAAATTTTTTTCTCGCTTTTCTAATTGCGGATGTAATGTTCTTATCAGTGAGGGTGGAAATTCTCTTACTGTTGGTATTAGTACCTATGAAAGGAAAGATCTGGATGAGATTTGTCGTGTAACAAAGCGGAATTTTTGTAATCTGAAACGATGTATCTCCTATGATTTCTGTAAATTCGTGCAGTTAAATATACTTAAAGTTTATAATCCCTATGTTTGGTCATTTAAAGCAGACACTCATTTTTTGTTGTCGTTTAAAGGGGACTTTGCTGTTGGATTAGCGGTGTTTCTATGCTGGCTGAAAATCTGCAAATCTTGTATTCTAAAACAGACACTAGAAGTCACACTTTGCAAAATGTATCGATGTGTGTATCTCAACAGCCTTAATATATAACTCTTAAGTGTTACTTAGGCATTTTTTGAAAATGCTCAAGATGATATGTCCCTTTTGGAATTTTCCTCTATTTTTAGTGGACCGTGTTGATTTAAAGTTGTGATAGGACCAAGGGTTAGAGTAAAGAGCTATCGACTTCATCTTATAAGTGGCTCTGCAGCCAGCATCCAAATCGCTGTGCACGTCAAAGCTGGAGTTTTCTAGAACAACCTTATTTTTATACTTGTATTTTTATACGTGTGTGTTCCACCAGTGTAAGAGTATATCGAAAAGGAAGGAAACGAGTTTGGCTTGTTTGAATAAATAATACTTCCAACTTGTTGGGTTTGGAATTTTTTTAAAACTTAGTTCAAGCCACGCCTCCGAAGTTCCAGTCCGTGACGCGTCATGGTTCGCTGACTCCCGCTACTTCATGTAGCTTCCTGGAAAGGATCGGGGATAAAATCGAAGGGAGGGAGAGTCCAAGCTCAATCATTAAGGCGTAAAATATACCGAAAATGGGAGGAGAATGGAGTATACTAGGATGGGAACCGTCCTGGCTGTGGAGAGAGAGCACCGTAGGAGACATACAGTAAGCGCACTCGGGTGGGCGTAAGGAGGGGCAGGGTGTTCGTCCCATGATGGGCACTTGTGCCACCCTCCCCTCACCACCCTGCAAGGAGAAGATGTTCTCCAGATCCTACAGACTAGAAACCAGCTGCCAGTCATATGCCCAGGAAAGCAGCCAGAACAGTGTTTGCCCTGGGAGTGGACCCAGCTCTGTTTACCTGCAAAAGTAAACCTGTTTCTCTTAGCCCTGCCTTGCACGGGGGGGTGTGGGGGGCCTGCCGTGCTGACTCACATCCTCCAGACGCATAAGGGTCCGGCTGAGTGGGTCAGTCTCAGAGGGAAGCGCACCAAATCGGGTGAAGCACGGATAGCGAATGAATGGAGGTGGACATCACCCATGAGCTGTCATCATGCTGCTACACCAATCCTTAAAAAATACACTTCTTTCAATAACCGGGCACTTTTTGTTTGACCAGACCCAGATAAGAAGAAAAAAAAAAAAAGAATTTTTAACCATTAAGAGATGGAGCAATAGTTACTGGGGAAACAGAATAGGATATTTGCTTTCTAATAATGAAGGAGATGATTTGAGTCGAGTTTTCACTTCTTTTCTATGCTCATTTACTACATTTTGCCCTCCGTAAACTGTGGGTAGCATTGCAGATGTGATTTTGTGTTTTCGTCACTAGGTGGTGCTGTTGTAAAACTTAGCGGCGTGAAGTTTTAATTTTTTTTTTTTTCATTCTGCGTGGTTTTCATAGGCAGCTTTTATCAAGTGTGTGACGTCGTTAAACTACATCCCAGCAACTAGCCGAAGACACCCACTCCTCCGTTCTTCTCTAAAACACAATCTGCAAAACATGCCCGCTACATGTCTAGTAAATCTTGGAGGTGATCCCCAAATACGCATCTCCAAAGCTGGCCTGTCTAAGCTGGTCGTCCCACAGGAAGGAAACTGGGTCGCACAGAGGTGTCATAAAGTCTCCAGGTTCTCCCTGTCAGTGGCAGAGTCCAGATCTAAGAAACCAGCTTGTCTGATTAACAGACCCATGATCTCAACCATGATGCGACTGTCTTTATAAGCTTAAAAGCTGTGCATATTGAAAAGAAAATTATTTTTAAAACTTAAAAATGGCATATGCTAAAATCCAAATGCTATAAGGGAAATAAGGACGGAGCTAACATTTACCGCACAGCGAATTCTGGTCACGCAAATCAGATTATTATGACGTTTTGTCTGAGAACAGCCCTATCAGCTGCACATTGTTGCTCAAGATTTTAACCCTGGGTGGAAGGCACGGGGCACAGAGAGGGCAGGGAAATCAAAGAGCAGGGGGAAGGGAAGATATCGCCACACAGGATGTCATTCCACAGGACAAGGTCCGAAGTGTCATCGTGGTAAAAACAAACAAACAAACAGACAGACAAATAAATAAATAATGAAAGGAAAGGGAAAAAAAGCCTGCTGTCCTTCGCATAGAAATCTCAGACAAACCAGCCAGATGTTCTAACCATGTCTTTATTTTCTTATTCTGATGCTTTGACACCTGGGAACTTGCTGACGCTGGAGAAACTGGACTCTGGGGCCAGCCAGTTCCTAGAGAGAGAGAGAGCAAGCAACTCACCTAGGGGCAAACAACGCACCTGGGTGTGTGCCTTTCTAATGCCAACCAGCCAGACCTGAGCCCACCGCCAACCGACTCCTTCATCCAGCCCTCACACTCCAGCTGCTGTCCACCTGCCTTCGTCACTCTCGTCGGATACCAGACAATTAGGACAGCCCCAGAGCCTGCCGAAATTATTCAGCGCAGCCGATCCCAAGCCTGCTTACCCCGCCTCACCCAGGCCCTCCTGCAGAAACCCCTCTCAGGGCTCTAGTTTCTCCTCCTCCCGCCCCTGCCCCCGCCCGACCCTGGTGCTTCCCCGTGCGGCCCTGCGCAGCATGCCGAGCTATCTGTTCCTAGCGACTGGGAACAAAGCAAGTTTTCTCATGACAGTCATTCTGCGTCTGTGTATCTTCGCATTCCTCACTAAGGCAGATCCCAGGGACCTAAAAACACCAACAAAGAGGGACGCGAGAGCCCAGTTGCCAAGCATGCAAAGGCCATGAGCAAAAGCTGACAGAAGTCAGATACATATGGTCAAGAAACATGAAAAGTGCTCGGTCTTATGGAGAATGGCTGCAAAATGTTTAAGAGGTTAAAAATCGAACAAACAAAGCTTTTAATGGCAAACAGCTGCCTAAGAGGTAAGCCTCCTACTTTCCTGATGACGTGTATAAATCGGAATGGCCATTCCAGAGAGCGCCCACACATCCAAGTCCTCTCTGAGCCCATCCTTCTTTTTAGAAATCTGTCCCAAAGAAATAGGAATGTGGACACACCAGGAAATACTGTAGAGTGACGAAAGCGATTTGCCGAATGTTATGTCAACATTGCATCCTTTTGAAAAGAGAAATAATACGAGGCGAGTATAGACTTTAAGAGGCTGGTGCGTGTATGAAAGTCACGCCAACCCGTTACCCCAAGAAGTGGGAATCGTGGAGGAGGGGGATGGCTTAGGGATTTTTTTTAATTTTTATTTTTATTCAAGGAACAGATTTACGTTATTAAAACTTCGAATAATCTCAAGAGGCTTATCGCGAAAAACAGCGGTCACACCTGCCTCGCCCCTGCCCCCCTGTAGCTGCTACCGTGCAGCACCCCCCTCCCCCCAGGCTTGTTGGCCCTGGTACTTAACTTCCGTTTTGCTAGTTTTACTAAACGTATCCACGCTACGTTTGCTACATGAGCCGCCAACAGGCTTGATCCTGCTGATGGTGTAACTGCCAACCGGAGCATTTTCTAAATTCCTACATTTACTGGAGGTCACTTCCGGTCTCATCAGGTCCCATGTGTGTGTTCACGTTTCCACTGGAGCCCACTATTTCGGTCACTGTCACTTATTACTGTGATTTTAATAGATAGGAGGGCAATCCCCGCCCCTCCCCCCCGCCCCAGTTCATCATCTCATGTAATATCATATTTATTCGCCTAGAAATATTGGATGACGTTTCTAAAATTGTCCTGTCTAGATTTAGGGGGAGAAGTGTGCTGAATTTATAAGTGACTTCTGAGAGAATGTCCTCCGTCACAGAACTGAGCCTTTGAATTCGAGAGGATGGTGGAATGTTATGTTTATCAAAGTCGTACGCCGTGTCCCTCACGTACCTCCACATCTACGTCTCGATGACTTAATCCCCAAGGATTTCAAATTCTCTATTGTCATTATTAATGGGATATTTTTTTCCATTATATTTGGATATTGGTTATTAGACATATATCTGAAAGAACCTATTTTTGTATTTTCTTCTTGTAATTGACCACCTTAGTCAACTTATCGTTTCTAACAAGTTTTTTTTCTGCTGACTTTCTGGGGTTTTCCAAGAAAAAGAAATTATATCGCCTTCAAAAGATGGTCATCTTTCCCTCCTTTCTAATATGTGTGCCTTTTGTTCTACGTTCTTTTCTCCTTTTTTAATGCCTTATATTTAAGCCTTTTTAAAATTTAATTTCGGGATAGGTTATACATGCGCAAGGTTCAAAAATCAAAATAACATGGTGAAACATCTCCCGGCCCCTCGCCCGCCGAGCGTCACCCCTTGCCCCGTGAGGCCAGCTCTGCCGTGGTGGCCCGTGATCAGTCTGCCACGCTGCCTTCCAATTTATCTTCAGGCATGGATCGGAATATATTCTTATTTTTCCTCGCATTACGTAAAAAGGTAACAAACGATACCAATCTGCCTTCCTCCTTTTCCCACGTCGTTGGCCTTGGACACACGCCATGTGTTTCTCCCAGATGCACCCCGCCCACTCTGCACGCGCCTCTCTGCACGCCCGTCCCCAAGCGCACGGCATCTGGGTGTGCTCCTACAGCGCTGCCACAGTGAATAGCCTTACAGAAGCCGCGTTACCTGGGCAGGGTTACCGGTAGGACTCGCTTCCAGGAGGGGGATTGCTGGGTAGAGAGACAGCTATAGTTATAAAGCTCAGACTCAAGGTCAAGTTTCCCTGCGCGCGGTGGGGCCGATTGAGAGGCCCGCGAGCGACTGTGAGCGGGCCTGCTTTCCTCGTCTCTCATCAAGAACTTCGCTGAACTTTAGACCTGGTGTCGAGCGGACGGTGGGAAGTGGTATTTCGGTGTAGTTCTGATACGCATGTCTTGCACTGTGAGTGATCACTGAATATCTTTACAGATCTCCGTATATTGAGCAAACTGGAATTCGTCTTCTATGAACTCTGTGAATCCTACTCGTTTTTACTTGGATTAATCTCTTCCTTTTGCCATTTTTTTTTTTCTTATAACGTCTGCTCACCAATTCTGCGTGAGATCTTTTTTTAAGCCACTCACTCACTCCCTCACTCACTCACTCAGCATGGACCAGCCATTCGCCAGGCATTGGAATGGGACAGAAGCAGCCATCACCTCACCTCCGGCTTCACGCATCACGATTCGGACCCCGTTTTGCCTGCTGCCACCTGCATCGTGCCACGGCCCCAGAGTGTCTGCACTGCCGCCGGCCCTGGCCACGCTCCCTCCCCAGCCCACGGCGGGAAGGCAGGAGCCAGGCTCCCACTCTGCATGGCGGGCCCCTCCCGTGGGGAAGCGAATGCGTTCAGGTGCCTCTGCGATGTGGGGCTGCGCCCTGTGACCCTGTGACCCTGTGACCCTGTGGGGTGTGTCCTTTGTCTTCTCCCTTTCTCCCCCGTGACCTCTGCCCTGTCTCCGCTGTTGGGCAGCTTGTCTCTCCCCCCTAGTCTGACTGCACACGCAGGGTTCGGGGCCTTGAGGTTCATCTTTTGTTTCATTATTCTCATTTCTCTGATTTCCAAGAGAAGAAGGAGGAAGTTGCTGACCTCCACGTTCCCGCCGAAGTCTCGCCTTCAGTTTTTATCATATATATTTTGAAAGAAAACATAAGTCACAAGCTATTTGACATCAGTCTTAATGTCTTTTTAGATATGCCCCTTTGAGCAAGGGAAACAAAAACAAAAAATAAATGGGACTTTATCAGACTAAAAAGCTTCTGAACAGCAAAGGAAACTCAACAAAATGAAAAGAATCTACTGAATGGGAGAAGATGTTCGCAAATGATTTATCTCATAAGGGGTTGATATTCAAAATACAAAAGGACCTCATACGATTCAATGACAAAAAAATAAACAGTCTAATCAAAAAATGGGCAGAGGACATTAAGAGACATTTCTCCAAAGAAGGCATACGGATGGCCAACGGACATATGCAAAGAAGCCCGACATCCCTAGTCATCACGGGAATGTAAATCAAAACCACGGTGAGATATCACATCACACCGGTCAGAATGGCTATCATGAAAAACTCAACAAGTAACAAGTACTAGCGAGGATGTAGAGAAAAGAGACTCCTCCTACGCTGACGGCGGGACTGGAAATCGGTGCATCCGCTATGGAAGACAGAACTACTATACAACCCAGCAATTCCACTTCTGGATATGTATCCAAAGGAAACAAAAACACAAATTCGAAAAGATATATGCACCCTTATATATCTTTTCATCGCAGCATTATTTACAATAGCCAAAATATGGGAGTAACAACCCAGGTGTCCATCAATGGAAGAATAAAGAAGGTGTAATACACACACACACACACAATGGAATAGTACACAGCAATACAAAAGAATGAAATCTTGCCGTCTGTGACAACATGGGTGGACCTCGAAGGTATTATGCTACGTGAAATAAGTCAAAGGCACGTACCGCGTGATTTCACTTATATGTAGAAGTTTTTTAAAAAATCAAAACAAATGAACAAACAAAACAAAACAAAACAAAACCTGACTTATAGAAACAGAGAACAAACGGATGGTTGCCAGAGGGGAGCGGGAGGGGGAGGGGGAAAAGATAAAGGGGAAAACAGTCAACCTTGTGACAAGTTTGCTCGGTGACAGACGATGACTAGACAGCGTGGTCATCAGACCTAAGTTATCTAAATGCTGAAGTTATCTATAATACTGTACGCCAGCTGCACAAAAAATGCTCAGTCTCTGAAATCAGGTGAGCTAAAGCCAAAGGCGGAAGAAACCGAGCCTCACTTTCATGAGCTGATGCATCCGGTCAATGTCATCGTCACAAAGAGCTGGAGAACGGCTTCTCGGTGTGGCTGCAGAGAGCTCAGAAGCGGCTCCCAAACCGAAGCGGGCCATGCTCAGGCCATGTCACAGTGCTCAGTTCAGCGAAAGACGCTTCGCTGTCGAGACCCCTGAATTCTGGTCCCTCTGATTTGGGGACAGTAGGCAGAAGTGATGTGGAGGAATAAAGCCACACTGTCCACAGGACATGTGTCCACAGGCCCCCTGGATACGGCCACATAGGAGCTTCTTCAGAGGCAAAGAAAGTGGTGGAGGGGAGAGGGGGTCACGGCCAAGCCCCACTGTGACAACCCCAGGGTGACAGGCGTCCCTGTGTCCTTGAAGCCTCCGAGCTCCTAGGGAGAGGAGTAACCGAATGGCAGAGGTCCTCGGCGGGGTGGGTACTGCGTCTAGCAGACTCTGCCTCTTCCCCACCAAAGTGACCGGCTGCCCTTGAAGTCTTTGCTTGCCGTTGGCAGGCTGAAGCCACGGTGACGACAGGGATTCCCAAAGTGCTGTAAACCTGAAGCGTGTCTGGAATGTCCCTCTCGATGTGGCGGGGAGGACAGCCGGTCCCGTGCGGAGCTGGGACATCTGGGAAGCTTGCTCCAAACAGCAGCCTGACCCCCAGCTGGCACCGCCGGCCTTTGTGTAAGCAAGATGACCCGCAGTTCTGTGACAATGACCGTGGGGCCCGGCCACTGTCTTGGCCACATTTTCCCTAATCACCCGCCACCAGTAAAGGAGGGCACAAGAGGCAAAACCAGTGCCGGGCCCTGTTACAGCAGTGGGCCCACCCGGAGGGAGCAAAGAGCCTTAGGGTGGCGGCCAGGCCCTGGGACCTTGTCCTCTGCTGAGACACAGCTTTGAAGCCATTTCCCCTTGTGACACGTGAAATTGGGAGCCGAAGCTTCCAACCCTTAAGGGACTCCGTGTCCTCCCTGCAGACCAACCCTGCTCATTCTCTCTGTCCCCAGGCCCCGGACAGGGAGAGCGGCCCAGTGGGGCCGCGGACCCGAGCACGTGGGCGTGGACCTGCACACCGGCCCGACGCCGGGCACCACCAGGGCCCCAAACCTACCCGGCCCGCACCTGTCCAGCTGCTGGCACTCCCCCTTGCCCCTCCCCCCACCCTCATCCCTTGCCCGCACCTGCCTGGTCCGTCTCCGCCCTTGGCCCGCCCAGCGCCCTGGGCTGCCCCAGGGTGAGTTGTCCAGCCCTGTGCCCAGTACAAAGGTTGCCCGGGAGCTGCCGATGGGCGAGGGCGGGCAGCAGCGACTGCAGGATGCGCCCCTGGGCTGCCCGTGAGTACGACCCCCACCACGGGAGCAGGATTGGGGACCAGGCAGGGGGAGAGTCGCTCATCGGGGTTCTGGGGAGCGCCCCACTGAGCCAGAAGGCGGGGCTGGCGCTGAGCGGCCTGTCTTCTCTCCGACCTGGGTCAGGAATTCAATTCGGGGAGTGAGTCCAGCTGGGCGAACCAGCTGGGGGTTCGAAGCAGCTGGCCCTACAGCGTTGCCTCAGGCTCCCTCTGCCTGTCCCATCCGGCCAGCTGGGGTGCATGGCAGGGGCCAGCAATAAAAGTAGTTACTGGGCAAGCACAGGCAGCTCCGGGACCCAACGAGCGCCAAGAGGGGGTGGGGCGCCTTCCTGGGATAGCAGGTGCCTGCAGGGGTGCTCTGTACCTCGGGCCCGCTGCAGCGCAGAGGCACCGTGAACTCCACCTGAGGCTTCTCTGGCGAGTCAGGAGTCAGCCACCCGCCCGGCTGACCAGCAGAGCGATTCTGAAAAGTGAGGGATTGTGAGATGCCCCTTTTTAAGTCCCGGGGGACACGGGTGGGTGAGAAGTGAGCACTGAGTAACATGGAATGAATGCCCCATCGTCGCGGACCATAGCGCTCGGCCAGCATATTTTTATAAGGCTGTTTTTACTTTTTCCATTTATCAGACTACTTGAGACTGCAGAATGTTTGGGGGAAAATAGGAAAGAGGAAAGGAAAAAAAACGATCATTTCATCCGTCGCTTTCTCTCTCGAAGCCTGTCTTCCTGACGGTAGCCTTTGACCTCAGGCACTTGCCTGCCCGTCTTCACAGGGCGTTCCGGGGCTCCCGGGTTAGCCACCCCGCCTCGGTCACACACGCCCTTCCTGGCTTTGCCGTTTTCCTTCTCCAATCTGAGGGACGGGTTCCTCCGGAAGCAAAGCAGCGTATCTTGTAGAAAATCAGAAAGTTCTCTTCGCCTCGTTTCCCTGTGTCTGGGTGGCAGGTCATCACGAGGTGTTTCTTAGACTAACATTTCCAAGCACTGGCATCCGGTCGTGTGGTCACACTCCGCAAAGTTCTAAACTCCACCTTTCCTGTTCCATTCCCACAGTGCGGAAAAGCCAAGTTTTAAGCTGTTTTGATTTATTGTGTAAAATAGTCGTGCTTTCTATAAAACCGTTATTTGTGAACTGTTTTTGGTGCCTTGTGTGGATTGTAGGATAAATGAATGGACTTCTGCTACAGCGATCATGGAAGAATTTTTCAGGATTTCTCTGTGATCATGTTGCAGGTTACTTAGTGGAAAACGCCAAATATTGTCAGCCCGCCCTCCCCCGCCTGCACCTGTTCCCCGCCCGGCCCCGTGATTCACTCACGGCTCTGAGGCCCTTTCTTGCAGCTCTGCTCTAATGCCGGGGTGTATTTATCTGTCTGTGTGGCTGTGAGAAAAAGTGCCTGCAGAAACTCAGAGCCGTGTCACCTTCGATTTGACGAGCTAAAGGTTCGGCGCAGTTCCTGGAAGCAACATTTCTGTGGGTGCTTCGGTCGCGCACGAGGTCTGTCCCAGGTAGATAGCGCACGGGGGGGACATTCGGACAGAACAGATGCCACGTCCAGCCGCCGCCGCCCCGTGCCCATGGCACAGTCCTCCTGATTCCTCAGAATTAGGGCGTCGGCACGTCAGCCTTGGAAGGTGGGCGACCTTGCCGACCAGTTCTGATATTCAAGTGTGGTGCTTCCCAGCCTTTCTGCCATGAAGCCTCAGTCGACAGGACAGTGAGGACAGTGGACACCAGGGCCCGCTGAGCCTGGAGCCACAAGCAGCTGAGTCCCCAGTGCGGCACGTCTCCGTCTCCTGGCCTCTGAAGGGGGCAGATGGGGGGGCGGGCTGGGGTGCAAGCTCAGCCACCTCCTGAGCAGGGATGTTTGGCTTGTGTTGGCTGCCAGTGACAAACAGCTTCCTCGTTCCACCTGGTTCTTGTCCCTACAGGCTGAAAGAAGTCCCACCAGTGGAAGTATGTTCCTCTGGGTTCAGAAGTGCCCTCGTCAGGCCCCTGGGCTGGAGGGTAGCCTGGCTTCCTGTAAGTCGGCTGGAGGATCACCTTCCTCCCCAGCATCAGCCTCCGGGGCCAGCCCGAGACCCTGAGAATCTGCAGGTGGGAGAGGGCACATGCATGCATATGCACACGCAGGCACACGCACGAACACACATGCGCACTGATCGAGGGTCTCAAGGAGGAGGTCCACTGTTTTCCGGCCCTTGCTCAGAACTGGCATTTGCTACGTGGTGGGAGCACGTGGGAGGACATGTCTGTGAGCCGATGGTGACTTTATCACCTTATGAGAGAAGGCCGGATCCTGGTTACAGAGTCACGAAGGTTCCTGGACGCGGCGTGCTTCCTCCCCTCCTCCTCCCCAGCTCCCAGGCTGCTGGACCCTGCCCACCAGGGCAGACCACCAGGGTCCGACCAGCAGCCTGTGTCCCACCTGCGGTGCGGTCACCCCCAGGGACTGAGCTCCCGAAGCAGGTGTCTGGCCCACGAACGGGCCGGGCCGCAGCTCACCAGGTTCTGCCTGCCTGCTCCTGTCCCTCGCCTCCTGGCTCCCAGGCCTGCCTCCCACTGGCATCTGAGATGGTCCCGTGACCCGTGCACAGGCTACAAGTGGCTCGCCGCCAGCCCATGCCCCCTCTGCGCTGCCAGACCCGCCCTCCCACCCCGAGGGGCTCCGACTCTAGGTCTTGGCTTCTCCCAGCCACCACGGGAAACCAGGCTGTCCCCGGCCTGGAGGTGATCGGCGGTACCCCCCGCCCGACACAAGAACTTCACAGCCTTCCCAGGACCCCCAAAAATGTGCCGGGATGCGAGGACCTGTGGACCTTCTATTCATTCTTTTTTTCTTCCCCGTCTCTTCCATCTGTGTGTCCTTGTTCATCTGGTGACAAGCCCGTGTCTCCCTTCCACGTGGCTGCCCTTCACACCTGTCAGGGAGCATCGCGTCCCCTCTCGGTCTCCTCCAGGCCGAGCAGCAGCTCTTTGCTTGGAGATCTCATGTGTGACCAACAACTGGAAGGTCCTCTGAGAATTATTCTCTGGAGTGCCAACTTTTTTTTTCAGATGTGACACCTGGACGAAAGAGTCCGGCTGTCGTCTGACACACACAGGACAGAGTGGACTGTGTTTCCCTTGAACCTGACACGGTCTGTGCTGACTCTGGGTTTCCAGCAGTGACGACGCACAGTTCACTGTGTGTACCCAGCAGCACTTTCGGGAACCAGACACTGTCCCAGGAATGAGGGCACAGTCCTGGAGGGGGCGACCCTGGTGTGCCACGCCAGCGAGGCGTGTGGAGGGCACAGGGGGACTGCGCAGGCCACAGCCACAGCCACGTAACGTGCCGGGGAGCCTTGAAAAGGAGGCGAGGGAGATGGCAGGCGAGCACCCCGTGGCCCAGGGACAACGGTGTGTAGCCCGGGAGGGCAGAGGCTACGGCAGGTCAGCGCGGCCACGGCACAGAGCAAACGCAAGTTCCAGGAGAGGGACCTGCGGCACCCAGGGTCTCGCTCGTTTTCTGTGGGGGCTTCTCCAGCTTCGAGATGTCCCTTCAGTCCTAGAAACTGCAGCGGCCAGACTGTCCGGGGAGTTGCAACACGAAGCCGCCCCCGCATGACATTCTAACGATCTTAGGGACCACATGGCTTGGAACATAGAAAAAAAATTATTGACGTCGAAAAACGCATTTGATAAAATACCACATGGTCGAGGGGGAACGGAAGCCGCCAGGCCGCTCTGTGGCTGCCTAAGCTAACAGTGCACGGGCACCGCCGCCAGCCGGGCACCTGAGGCGGGCACCGCAGCGACAGGCACGTGGGCGGGCACCATGATGGAGCACAGCGATGGAGCTGCCTTGTGAGACGGGCACATGTGGGCCGAACTGCCCGGCGGGCGCGTGGCGGAGCTGCAGTGGCCGGGCACGCGGCAGGAGCTGCATAGGTGGCCTAGCGACCACAGACAGCGGCGTTGAGCGGGGAACGCTGGGAGCTGAGGTCCAGGCCCGACCCCGCCAGGCTGACAGACGCCCTGTGCGTTTAGTCACCGCCCGAAGGGAGAGGAAGCCCTGGGCGGTGAGCCGGAGGGTCGGGGTCCTGCCTCCGTGTTGACGCCCCCTTGTCCTTGCTCAGGTCACCCACCCTCTGACACCAGCTCGGTGTCTCACAAGTCAGTTCCGTTCTGACACCGTGGACGCTGCGGGTTAAGAGCAGGGTCCTCCGCCAGCTGCCCTCTCTGCAGCCGCCAGCCATAAGACCCGGGCCCGCCCGCAGTCGTGACTGCCAACGGCACGCTCGGGGGTACACTCGGGGGTCTCCACAACTCCTTCAGGCTCCATAATTTGCTAGAGCGGCTGGTAGAACTGGCCGAGGGAGCACAGCAGGGCCGGGAGGGGGAGCGTGGAGCCCCGGGGAGCTGACATCTGGCCCCATCCGTCCTGGCCCCATCCTGGCCCCGGCCACCCAGCTTCCCGGTGGACTCGCTACGTGTGAGGCCCGGCCCGGCGCTTAGGCAGCTGGAGCCTGCTCCTTGTCCAGACTCAGGGCATGGTCTGGGTGACCCTGGGCTCCTGACGACAGGCCGGCTGCGCCCTGGCGGGGAACCCCGCAGACAAGCGGGAGCCCCTCAGGAGTGTGCGTGTCGTCCAGGGAGGGCGTGTGCACGGTCCGGAGCTGGCAGCTGGGAGGTGCTGGAGGCTCTGAGCAGCACCTCAGACGCTTGGTCTCCACAAACCAACGGCTGCGCTGAGCCGCGGGCTGCACGGTGAGGCCTGGGGGCCGCTCCAGAGAACCGAGAGGACCGTGCTCATTCAGGTGCTTGGCCTGAGAGGGGCCAGAAGCGAGGCAGCCCCAGGAGGGCATGGAGCCAGGCGGGGCTCCCCGCTGCTCCCCTACGTTTCTCCCCCTCCTCTCCTTTCTCCCTCCTCCCTCCCTCCCACCCCTGGAGGTCTCAGGCACTTCCAGGAGCAGAGTCAGGGCTGATGGTCACTAAGGCGCGGGCTTTGGGACCCAAAGCGTCTCTGCTGGGCATGCGGGCTCACGAGGCCACTGGAGGGGTAGTTGACGTCGGCCTTTGAGGAAGCTCTAAGACCCAGACCAACAGCAGACGTGAAAACATGCACGGCCGCGAACACGGTCAGGTGGCGTTGGTGTAACCTGCTCCTGTCCATCTCTGACGCCTGGTGTGTGCGGAGCCGGCCACGGCCCTGAGGTTCCTCGCGGCCCCTGCCCCCACCCGGGAGCAGTTCCCTAACGAGCATCCTGCTGGCTGGCCCCATGCAGGAAGGCCGGTGGGGCGGGGGCGCCCGGCACCCAGCACCCAGCCCGGGCACCCACGCCGTCTCGTCTGCCCCCGGGCGTCCCGAGGGCGGCTCTCTTCACATTCGTCTCCCTGAGCACCCGGTGCTTGGGGCGCCTGCTGGTGGAGCTGATCCCAGACGCGCCCCTGTCCAGTGCCGTCCACAGCCTCTGGAGTTTCGGGGAGAGACCCGTGCTCCAAGGTCAGCGTCAGACCATTGGCTCCGCCGCTCGGCTCTAGACGAGGAAGTGGGTTCTGGCCGCAGCTCCGCCCGACTGGCCATCTGACGTTGATGATGCTGCGGGGTGGAGGCGGGCGGAGGAAACGGGACTCGTGGTTTAGTGCTCGGATGGGCACGGCCACGCTGGCCTTGCGGCAAGGCCGACTTCATGCCGTTCTCAGCCGGGACTGCAGGGGGCGCGCCCAGGACGCCCTGACCCTCCAGCCCGCGCTCGAGCAGGGTGAAGTGTGAGATGAGGCCCAGAGCACTGACCCCCGAGGCCGAGCCCACCGGACAGGCCGGCGGAGCTAGCGCCCTCTCCA